>NC_138205.1:1242718-1255218 GCF_964194415.1 Vipera berus | reverse complement strand
GCAACTGGGAGCCAATGCAGCTCGCGGAGAAGAGGTGTTACATGGGAGTATCGGGAGACCCCCATCACAACTCGCGCGGCTGCATTCTGCACCAGTTGGAGCCTCCGAGTGGTCCTCAAGGGCAGCCCCATGTAGAGAGCATTGCAGTAGTCTATCCGAGAGGTCACGAGCGCATGAGTGACCGTGCACAGGGCATCTCGGTCCAAATAGGGCTGCAACTAGTGCACCAGGCGAACCTGGGCAAAAGCCCCCCTGGTCACAGCTCCTATATGATCTTCAAAATTGAGCTGTGAATCAAGGAGGACGCCCAAGTTGCGAGCCCTATCTATGGGGGGTAACACCTCACCCCCCATAGTTAAAGATGGAATAAACTGGGTAACCCGAGATGCCGGTATGCACAGCCACTCGGTCTTGTCGGGATTAAGACGAAGCCTGTTTCTCCCCATCCAGACCCTCACTGCCTCCAGGCAACGGGACATCACGGCGAGGGCATCACTGGCTTGTGGACTTGTTGACTTGTGGACAACCCAGAATTTTTCAAGAGTTGGAAGTCCACAACCCTTTTTTTTTTAAACAACTTTTATTAATTTTCCAATTTTACATCCAGATATTTAGGAAGCAACGTGGTGATTGGGTAATCAGTATTCCAATAACAAAATCTTTTGTACATATCTCAGGTTACATCATCAAAAACTCCCTATTTCCCTTAATTACTATATTGCAATCAAGTTAATACATTTCTAATTATAACACGATCAGTTAAATTAAAACATTTATCAATATATTTTTACTTACGTATACTTATCATGTCCTGTTTTTAAATTTTACCTCATTTCAATTGTTGTTAGTTGCGAAGTCGTGTCCGACCCATCGCGACCCCATGGACAACGTTCCTCCAGGCCTTCCTGTCCTCTACCATCTTCTGGAGTCCATTTAAGCTCACGCCTACTGCTTCAGTGACTCCATCCAGCCACCTCATTCTCTGTCTTCCCCTTCTTCTATTGCCCTCCACCTTTCCCAGCATGAGGCTCTTCTCCAGTGAGTCAATTACAGTGCCCTAATTTAGCCTTTAAGATCCATAATATTTAGCTTTCGGGTAACCCAAATTTCCCGTTTCATTACATAGTAGTTGTCGTGTCTAAAATACACATATTGCTTAGTTAAATACATTCTTATTTTATTTCACAAATACATTCTATTTGTCATCCTAGGACCTCATCACTTACTAATAAAGTATCCTTTATTGTCTGCATCCAACTTCCGTATTATAATTCAAAACTATATTCTGATAGCTAATTTTCATTTCCCTTGTAAATCTAAATCCTAAATATTAAATCAATTGATATCTTTTAAAGTCTCCCCTTAGCCCATTAAGTAAATGTTTAGGCTCTTCCATTATAATAATAATTAAAAAAAAGAAACCCGTTTGTTGTGTACTGGGTTTCTTGCAAGCAGGAGGAGAGACGAGAGGGTTCAAACAGGAACATTGCTTTATTGTAGAACAGGAACAGAACTGAATCAGAGGCGTCTGCACAGCTACTTATACGGTTGGCCACTAGGTGGCGGCCCGCCCCAGAGCCAACCAATGATCGTCCTGGAGACTGCATGTCTGCACAGTCAGCAAACATTACAAAGACACCCCAATTAAGCAATCTTAGGCAGCATTCAAAAGACACGTGAAAACAGCTCAAGTAAAAGGCCACGTTTTTTTAAAGTCTAACTCTGGTCTTCTTCTTCTTCTTCTGGTTTCATCTGGCTTGAGTAAGAGGTCATGTCCAGTGTTGTAGTTGTTGTTTGGTTGTCTAAATTCTCAGTATGCTGTACTTGTAAGGACCCTCCATCTTAGCGTTGCTTTCTTCGGCTTGTGTCATTTTTTTGAGTTGTAGATTTCATAGTGGAAATCAAAGTATGGTATCAAAGTTCTCAGTAGATTGTACTAGTTGTTCTTTAAAGTCCTCCGTCTTGATATTAATTTCTTCCTCTTCTGTTGCTTTTTCGATTGTAAGTTCATCCATTGAAATCAGGGCTTCGTTTTGTAAATTTAGGCTGGCACCTTTGTCTTTCGGTCTGGAATTCATTAGCTCAGTAGCTTCAAGAATTTTTCAAGTTTAAGCTTATAGTTAAGTTGTGGGTAGTATTCCTCCATTTCTAAGGTGTTTACAGATAGTTCTTTAGTGGAGGCTATTTTGATATGAGTCAGTGAATGTCCACCTCCACTGTTCCTAGAAGTTTTCACCGCCAGCTGTTTCAAGTTCTTAACTTTTTTAGATAGTGCAAAGGACAAATCTAGGCCGTAGCCAGGTCTCACAGTGAAAGAAAAATTTCCTTGCTATACCAGATTTAGCCACACGATGTCCTCGATAGCATATAAAATCTTTTTACAGACTCAAATTAGGCTTTTATCCAGTTTAAGTTTTTCCCTTCTTCTTTTTTTTTCCAGCTTAACAAGTAGATAGGGTAATAGGTCCCCGTAGAAATAGGAACTTTTTGGGACCCCAAATATCCAAAAGGTGCAAGTCCAATTGTTTAGTTATTTAGTTTAGTTATACTTTTCTTTTTGAAGTTTTAACTCCCCAGGTAGGCAAACGCCACCATTCCAAAGGGGTAGAACAAATTTTCAAAAACGCTCCCACAGGAAAGTAGTTGGGGAAGTAAGAAATGTAAGGTCTCACCCAATTCCTCCGTGTTGCTTTCATTGTGCTTGGAGGTAAGTTGGCTTTCGGCTGGGTACGGCTTAATGATCGGCCATATTGATGGCCGATCTTTTCTTCGTCGATCCAAAGGAGCTGCTCTGGACCAAACGGGTGTGTGTGTGTGTCACCCCTCCATGATCAGTTGGAGGGCCTTCTCACGGTCGTCCCCTCTCCAGGGCGACTTTCGACTCTTTTTCAGGGTCTCCCAATGGAGGAAAACCAGGCGGCAGAGAGAGCGGTCTCTTCGAACGTCCGCCAGCACCGCTAGTGCAAACCAGAAGCCAGAAGTCCACAAATCTTAAAGGGGCCAAGTTTGCAGGCTGAGGAATTCTGGGAGTTGAAGTCCATCCCACTTAAAGTTGCTGAAATAGATGTTTCTATCTATCTATTGCCCAGATATTTTTTGACTAGATATTTTCCCCCCAAGTGTATTGTATGCTGGGATGGACATTTCTACATTGGCAGGCCAAGATTTTGGGGTACTGGGGTGCCTCAACCTTCTTCTATTCTTTTTTTTTCTGACAGCAATTTGTTTCGGTGCGTGTCAAGCCTCACTTTACATGGATCGGGCTGACAGATGCTGACGGCAGCTGGAAGTGGGTGGACGGCTCATCCTACACAGTTGTGTCACGGTAGGTTCCACTGAGGGGTTTTCTCCTTTCCCCCACCCACCCAGAGTTCCCCTTTGACTATCCATTGGTAGTCAGC
Source organism: Vipera berus (assembly GCF_964194415.1). Lineage (NCBI taxonomy): Eukaryota > Metazoa > Chordata > Lepidosauria > Squamata > Viperidae > Vipera > Vipera berus. Next base: position 1,251,817 of record NC_138205.1, on the reverse strand, counting down.
CTCGAGGGGAACTCTCGAGATCATCTACACCAACCCGCGGTTGGGCACAGCTGGGAAATTCTGGAAGTTGAAACCCCGGCATCTTAAATTTGCTGAAATTTAAAATAAATTTTATTTTATTTTATTTTATTATTTTGCTCTTTTATTTTACTATTTTCGATTTTATTTTACTTTATTTCATTTTATTTTTTATTTCATTTTACTATTTTATATTTTATTTTATTTTAGTATTTTATTTTATATTTTATTGTTTTACTATTCTGTATTTTAAGAATAGAATAGAATAGAATAGAATAGAATAGAATAGAATAGAATAGAATAGAATAGAATAGAATAGAATAGAATAGAATAGAATAGAATAGAATAGAATAGAATAGAATAGAGGTGGAAGGGACCCTGGAGGTCTTCTAGTCCAGCCCCCTACTCAGGCAGGAGAACGTATACCATCTCAGACAAGTGACCATCTCTAGCCTCTTCTTAAAAACCTCCAGTGATGGAGCACCCACGATTTCTGGTGGCAAGCAGTTCCACTGGTTAATTGTCCTCACCGTCAGGGAGTTTCTCCTTAATTCCAGGTTGCTTCTCTCTTTGGTCAGTTTCCAAACCATTGTTTCTCGTCCTTCTCTCTGGTGCTTTGGAGAATAGGGGGACCCCCCTCTTCTTTGGGGCAGCCCCTCAAATACTGGAACGCTGCTATCTTGTCTCCCCTATTAAGTTTCTTTTAGTTTAATATTTTTCTTTGCTTTGCTTTGCTTTGGTATGATTTGATGTGATATGATGTGATATGATTTGATTTGATATGATTTGATTTGATTTTGTGTCTGCGGTGTTTTGTTTGAAGGCATGGAAATTTTAACCCACGAGAATGTGGTGGACAAGCGGGCGTCCCCGGCCCCGTACTCACACCCTCCCCCTTGTATCCCCTTTGCCCCAGGGACTGGTGCCCCGGACAGCCGGACAATTGGTATAACCACGAACATGGCAGTGGCGAGGACTGTGCCCATCTCCATACCAATGGCTGCTGGAACGATGCTCACTGCACCCGGCTGTATGGCTACGTCTGCGAGATGGAAATGGCAATTTAAGTCATCAAAGGGCCAAGTCTGAAGAATTTGCCTGAGGACATTTGCTCCCCCTTCCTGGCTCTGACTCCAGTCCTCGACTTACAAGCATTCGTTTAGTGACCATTCAAAGTTATGCCAACACTAAAGAAGCGACTTCTGGCCCTTTTCAACTCTTGCCACCATTGCGGCATCCCCACGGACACGCGATCAAAATTCGTACGCTCAGCAACCGACTCGTCTTGTAAAGGAGTAGATTATTAATCAGAAATTTCTAGTGCGTCTAATGAATCTAAAGGTTGATAGAAGAAGCCACCTGGAAGTCATAAACTCCGACAGGTAAATTTCATACAAATGAGAATCTTTATTGACATTTTTTTTACAGTGGGCACAACGACACACATCAAAAATGAAATTTAGCTCTGAAAATGAGACACATACATGACACACACCTAAAACATACTAACATATGTATAGACCCACACCCCTACGTGTACGAAAACAAATAAATGTTAAATACTGTCCATCTTGAATATATCACAGAAGGAGGGTGCCTGAGAGTTCACAAGGTTAATGCCGTATGGAATGAAACTACGGCTGAATCTGGATGTTCTGCTGCAGATACCACGAAGCCCCCTCCTCCCAGAAGGCAACAAGGAAAACAGGCCGTGAAGAGGGTGTGTAGCGTCCCAGATAATCTTACGGACCCTGTTCAAGCAACGCTTCTGTGCTGTGTCCTGGATGGGAGGGAGGGAACGGACAATGATCTTTTTGGCCATCCTCACCACTCTTTGAACTGCCAATAATCTTTTCGGCCGTCCTCACCACTCTCTGCACCGCCTTCCTGTCCGAAGGAGGGATGCTTCCAAACCAGACTGTGATGCCGTATGTGAGATTTAAAAACCCAAAATTTGATACTCACAACTTGAAGACAACTCTGGTTAACAAAAACAAAGATTTATTGAAAAGAAATTGAAAATGATAAAGAAAGAAAGCGTTTGCAAACGCGGCCTCTTAGACCCTTCCCAAATTGGATTGGGTTCAAAGAACGCCCTGAGCAAGTTTCAAACCAGGCATTTATACTTTCTTTTCTCAATACATGCCCCCCCTAAGAAACTTGTTAGCCTTTGAAGTCCTTTACATTTCTAAAAGATCTTCTTTGAAGCTTTTTACACTCAAAAGACTTATTGTAACAACTTCCTTACATCCATCACTATCTTATCTTGTTTACTTGCAACCTTGGGTGTTCCTATCTTCTTTGAAGCTTTTTTAACATTTCAAAAAAAAACTTTGTTGATTACCATTTGTGAGTCCTCTGTCTGAGCAGAAAATAGATAGCCCCACATCTTAGTGTAACATTTGATACAATTCATTGGTGTTACATTTTATACAACTTGTTAGGGATTGTTGTGCAGAGGTCTCCTTGTGCTACCAAGGAGTTGCACAGACAAGGAAGGGTACTGAGAGCAGTAAGAGTCACACAGTAACCACAAGAGTACACTGAGTTGTGAAAGCAAAAAATATTTTACTTTTAGGTGGTGTAAGAACAAAAATGCACGGTCAAAAATAAACAGTCCAGGTCATACACAATAGCAACAGTCCAAGGAGTAATCCAAAATACAAAGTCTTCTTACCGGTCCAGAGGTCAATACACAGTTGTACAGGTTTATCACAGTAGTAAACCAACAGTACAGCAAAACAGAGCAAAAACAGTAATAGTAGAGAGCAGTGAATTCAGAGAGAGAGAAGCTACGTTCCTAGCTCCCTCTTATGGCCATGAGAATACTTACACACCCATTGGCCAATTAACATCTTAAAGTCACAACATCATGGTTAATATATTTTCAACCCAACATTGTAGGCTATCATCATATGCCCAACATTCTCCCCTTTGGGTAGAATGATATATAACCCTTTACAATCTTATGCCAATTCTTTCACAACTAGTATTGTGCTTCACAGCACTTTGGACTTTAGTGAAATGATCTGCAAAATTCACATCCGATGAACAATATTCCAGTTGTATTAATTTGTCCTTGACACATTGTCCGACATTTAAATAATGAAGATCAGTATGTTTGGATCTTGTTCTGACTGCAGCATTGTTTGCCATCTTTATCGCAGCTTGATTGTCCTCATACACAATAAATGGATATTTTACAGTTAAACCCATATCTAACAATAATTGTTTGTACACTAGCAGTTCTGTACATAACACTGATAAGACATGAAAATTCAGCCTCCATTGTAGACCATTGCCTGATGGACTTCCATCCAATCAAAGAATCACCCAACATTACAGCCAACCCTGAAGCTGATTTACGAGTGCTTGTCTCAGAGGCAAAACTCGCATCTGCATATGCGGTAAGGATTAACTCACGATTTGGCTCTAGATATAACGAGTAGTGAATAGACTGCTTCAAATACCTCAATACTCGTTTAGCTCAATTCCTGCTGATTCCAGCATATCAACAAAGCATTTGTTTGTAAATTCAGAGCCATTATCAGTTATTATGCACTGAACCTTTCTCCTTGCTTATTAGGGCTTTCGGGGGGGCCCCCCAAAGCGGCATTATTACAAAGTCAGCTTATTGCCCCCAACAATCTGGGTCCTCATTTTACCTACCTCGGAAGGATGGAAGGCTGAGTCAACCTTGAGCCTGGTGGGATGCGAACCTGCACTAACTGCAGGCAGCTGGTGTTACTTAAGGAGGCATCAGCCCACTCCTATCCTATCCTATCCTATCCCATCCCATCCCATCCCATCCCATCCCATCCCATCCCATCCCATCCCATCCCATCCCATCCTATCCTATCCTATCCTATCCTATCCTATCCTATCCTATCCTATACTATCCTATCCTATCCCATTCGATTCTGCCTGGTCTATGAAACCTGCCTCCGGGTCCCATTTTGAGGATTCCTTACAGTTCCTCTCTTCGTGGAAATGCTCTCCTGAAAGGGGGGGAGGGCCCAGAGCCGAGGGAGGGGCTGAGCGTTGAGCCCAGTATAAGAGGCCCAGGGCAGACCCAGCCGGGTGCTTCTCTTTTGCGCAAACTTTGGCAAACCTTGAAAGTCTCTCAGGGAGGAAATATTGACAGTCCAAAGACCAAGAGAGGAAAAAGGGAACACGTGGGCCCCTTTGAACCTCAACCAGGACTAGCCTCGTCCCCATTGCAGGTTGGACCCATTTCTCTCTGGGGTTGTTTCGGGAAGTGTGTGTGTGGGGTGGGGGGGGGCTTGGGCTTGGCCTAGCAGGCCAGCGGGGGTCTTCCTCCGAGGAAAGAAGAAGGCAGTGGCTTCAGATGCAAAAGAAGATTATAGGAGATTAAAGATTAAAAGATTAAAAGGGGAATATCTGGCGCTCTCTGAGCTTGCTTGTTTTCTTCCAGACGTTTCATGACCCAAGTAGGGAATACCATCAGGGCCAAGAAGGAGAGGAGGAGGAGGAGGAGGAGGAGGAGGAGGAGGAGGAGGAGGAGGAGGAGGAGGAGGAGGAGGAAGAAGACAACTCCTCTGGGGTCCTTGGTGCTCTCTGAGCTTGGTTGTGTTCTTGCAGATCTTTCATGACCCAACTACTAGGGAACACCATCAGTGCTAGAAGGGAGGGGGGTTGTGAGGAGGAGGAGGAGGAGGAGGAGGAGGAGGAGGAGGAGGAGGACTGTGGGGTCCTTGGTGCTCTCTGAGCTTGGTTGTGTTCTTGCAGACGTTTCGTGACCCAACTAGGGAACATCATCAGGGCTAGAAACCTCTGCAAGAAAGCATCCAAGCTCAGAGGCCACCAAGGCGCTCTGGGTTCAGGAGCAGCTCCTGAAAAATAACGCAGGGGGGACGGACGGTCCGTGAACTCAGCGCCTGTCTGACTTGGGTGTGGTGTTGCCAGGTGTTTGGGGAAGGGTCTCAAGATGATCCGAGATTACCAGGATCTGACCATGACGTTTGACCCCGAAAATGAGGACGCACCCAGGATAAAAGGTGAGCTTCGTTCCGACGGGGTGCGCCTTGTGAGATTCTTTCCTGAGCCCCCAAATCATGCCTTGCAAGCCTTCATCTGTGGCTCTCCCTTGGGTGGGGGGCTCCATATTGGCCCCCCTCCCCAATTCTCGAAAGGTCATGAGTAAGAGGAACGTACTAAGCAATTCAAAATTACCTGTCTCTTTTTAGCTATGGCCCCCATCTGGGGTTCCCCTCTACCTTGTAGACCAGGGGTCCCCAATCGCCGGGCCGTGGCCCACTCGGGGGGGGGGAACGTGGCCAATTCGCCACGTGGAATAACTGCTATGGTGTCTTCCCTACTTCTTCTTTTCTCTAATCCCGCAGCCGTTCTTCGTATGCTTTAATCTCCAGGCCTTGGATCATCTTAGCTGCTCTTCTCTGAATTTTGTTTTTTTTTTAAAAAATAAAACTAAAACAGCTTCCAATCTTAGAAGCCCTGGCAGCAATTAAAAATTGTCTCTTCATTAGGATGCTGGAAAAGGGACAGAAGCGAAGGAGCGGAAGCCTCCTAATTAAAGTACAGGAGCCTTTCCAGCTAATTGTGGCTAAGCAGTGATTCCCTAGTTAGTACTAGGGCGAACAAATGGAGAGGCAGCATTCTACAACCTTAATTATAGGCTGCATCTGGAATTACTAAGAGCGTAGCAATTCAGATGCTTCCTCTCTCTTATTAGCTGCAAACTGTGCCCCAATTCCTATTTCTCTCCGACTCCTGTCCTTCCAGTTGCAATTTTCCCTCCGACCTGTTCCACTTCTGTCTGACCTGCCTCCTTCCTTTATTCACCCGGGTTTCGCAAGCTTGGCCCCTTTAAAATAGCCTCGCTGGCTGCGGAATTCTGGGAGTTGAAGTCCAGACCAGGGCTTTGCAACCTTTTCACCCATCCTACCACTTTTAGGATAGGGCAACATCCGAGGACCCCCAGTCGCCTAGCAAGGTGTCAAAAACTTGATCACCAAAAAAAAAAAGGAAAAAAAGGGATGAAGTACAGGTAGTCCTCGACTTACAACAGTTCGCTTAGCGACTGTCCGAAGCTACAACGGCACTGAAAAAAGTGCCCCCCGAGCCACAGCCGAGCGAGACGCCTGCCTGCCCGCCCGGCGGCGCTCTTCCTCCTGGCCGAGGTTTTCATTGTTGTGAGCATTTCTGATGAGGGTTGGCAGCGGGGGTGGGGTGGGGGGGTGTTTGGTTTTTATTCCCCCCCCCCACTGCTGGGTGGTTGCAGCCGGTTTTGGTCACTTCACATGACCCTGGGACACTGTGACCGTCATAAATATGAATCGGTTGCCGAGCATCTGAATGTAAACCACAAGACCCTGGAGATGCTGCAACATTCCCAGAACCGCCAGGATCAGTGCCGAGCTCCAGCTGCATCCTGGCGCTGATCCCGGCGCTTCCGCTGAGCCCCGACAGCCCTGCAGTTCCAGCCGTCTCTCGCTCAGGCTTGTGCGGTGCTGCCACCGGTTCAGCTCATTCCCCTCCCCCGCTGCCACTTTTCTAGGATGGCCGCGTACCACCTGCCAGGTGCCGATGTACCACAGGTGGTACCCGTACCACTGGTTGAAAAGCCCTGATCTAGTCCAAGCCCCTGCTCAGGCAGGAAACCCTACACCATTTTGGACCTTGGAGGTCATCTAGTCCAACCCTATAGGGTTTCTCAATCTTGGCAACTTTAAGTGGAGTGGACTTCAACTCCCAGAATTCCCCACTCAGCATGGCTGGGGAATTCTGGGAGTTGGAGTCCACCCAATCGAAAGCTTTCTTTAGATATTCCTTACAGCAAACAAACAGTCCTGATTATTAAGGTTTGGGAAAGAAACCAAGGTTTGGGACCTCTTTTCATAGCTCCTCCAAAGCTCCCCCAAAGCCAGACGTGGGTCCGACGTCTCTTCCCTAGCCGGTGCCTGGTTCTAATCCTGCTGGGACTCAGCTTCATCCTCACCATCATGGTCATGGTGTTTGGAGTCAAAGGTGAGCGAGTTGCGATACGACAGTGCCAGACAATGGCCTCCTAGGGCCTGAGCACATCTAAAGCCGAGGGGAGCGGTGACCACCAGGTGATCCCCAATGGGGCAAAAGGAGATATTTCTCTCCCTCAACCATTTTTCGTTCCCTCTTCTTGCCTCCCAGGACGTTTTTACAACGCACAGTTGAAGGAGACCCAGGACAGCCTCAACAGTTTCAATCAAACACTTCTCAAGCAGTTCAGGAATCTTCAGGTTAAAGGTAAAGCTTGCAGAAGTTAAAACTCATTTCGGCTGGTTCTGATTGCAGAACATTTTTAACCTTCAATTAGAATAGATCTGGAAGGGACCTATAGAATAATAGAATAGAATAGAATAGAATAGAATAGAATAGAATAGAATAGAATAGAATAGAATAGAGAACAGAACGCCTTCCGACAAGCAAAGTCAATGTGGGGAACCGGATCCACTTAACCACGTGACTCACTTAACCGATTCAGTTAACAACAGTGGCAGGAAAGGTCGTAAAATGGAACAGAACTCACTGAACAACGGCACCGCTTCACAAACTCTGGCCGTAATTTGAGGAGCTGCCTAAGGTAGATGCTAATGGAGCCCAGAATTTCCATTGTAAGCCATGTGACAGTCGTAAAATCAAGACACACATCGGACCGGATCCAATTTCACGCCTTTCTTTGTGACGGTCATTAAATGGGCACCATGCTTGCTATGGGAACTCCATGGGTGAGGAAATCAAGGCATCCCGGGGTGCAAAAATATGTCGTAAAGATAGGCAGCCAATCAGCTTCAGAAATAGACAAAGTCACATGACTGCAGAGTTGTGCAGCCGTTGGAAAAGAACTGGGGTCACGAGTAGCTTTCAGGTTGGTCCGTCATAACTCTGAACAGTTCCTAGGCTCATTGGTCATAAGTCGAGGATGACCTGCCTGCTTCAACTGAAAACTTAGCGGAAGAGGAAAACCGCGTGCTTCGCTGAAAGGTCAGCCTTGATGTATGTGCTGGATGTAAATGCATTAAAAGGATTCCCTGATCCACTAGATGGAGCTTGAGTAATCACCGTCAGTTAGGCAAGTTATCTAGTTTGCTGCAGGAATAAAGTCGATTCTCGAGAGCGAGGACAATAGAATACAGAATATACCGAGTTGAGAGGGACCCCGAAGGTCTTCTAGTCCAACCCCTTGCTCAGGCAGGAGACCCTATTCCATTCCTGACAAATGGTTGTCCAATCTCTTCTTGAAACCCTCCAGTGATGGAGAACCCACGACTTCTGGAGGCAAGTAGTTCCTCTGGTTAATTATTCTGATTGTCAGGAAATTACAGGAAAATACAGAATAGAATAGAATAGAATAGAATAGAATAGAATAGAATAGAATAGAATAGAATAGAATAGAATAGAATAGAATAGAATAGAATAGAATAGAATAGAATAGAATAAAAATAGAATAGAATGATAAAATACAGAATAGAATAGAATAGAATAGAATAAAAATAGAATAGAATGATAAAATACAGAATAGAATAGAATAGAATAGAATAGAATAGAATAGAATAGAATAGAATAGAATAGAATAGAATAGAATAGAATAGAATAGAATAGAATAGAATAGAATAGAATAGAATAGAACAGAACAGAACAGAATAGAATAGAATAGAATAGAATCTGTAAGGGACTTTGGAAATTTCTCCTTAATCCCAGGTTGCTTCTCTCCTTGATTACTTTCCATCCGTTGCTTCTTGTCCTGCCTTCAGGTGCTTTGGAGAACAGGTTGACCCCCTTCTTCTTTGGGGCAGCCCCTCAAATATTGGAATACTGCTACCATGTCCCCACTATTCCTTCTCTTCATTAAACTAGACATCCCCAATTCCTGCAACTGTTCCTTGTATGTTTTAGCCTCCAGTCCGCTAATCATCTTTGTTGCTCTTCTCTGCACCCTTTCCAGAGTCTCAACCTCTTTTTTTATTTTGTGGCAAGCAAAACTGGATACCGGATTCCAGGTGTGGCCTTACCAAGGCCTTATAAAACACCATTAACCTTTCACATGATATATAATGGAATAAC
>NC_138205.1:1235397-1242518 GCF_964194415.1 Vipera berus | reverse complement strand
GTTTAGAGCGTGTTTTATGGCCAATTCATGCAAAACTCCACGTAATCCCAAAGGGTTCACGTACTTTTTCTTGCAACTGTAGGTCAGGGGGTCTTCAAAATTGGCCCTTTTATGACTTGTGGATTCTATCAATAGATAAATAGATAGATAGATAGATAGATAGATAGATAGATAGATAGATAGATAGATAGATAGATAGATAGATAGATAGATAGATGATGGATGGATAGGTAGATAGAAAGATAGATAGATAGAAAGATAGATATATCAGTGATGGATAGATAGATAGATAGATAGATAGATAGATAGATAGATAGATAGATAGATAGAGAGATACATCAATGATGGATGGATAGATAGATGATAGATAGATAGAAAGATACAGAGATGATAGATAGATAGATAGATAGATAGATAGATAGATAGATAGATAGATAGATAGATAGATAATGGATGGATGGATAGATAGATAGATAGATAGATAGATAGATAGATAGATAGATACAGTGATGGATGGATAGATAGATGATAGATAGATAGATAGATAGATAGATAGATAGATGATAGATAGATGATAGATAGAAAGATACATAGATAATAGATAATGATAGATAGATAGATAGCTAGATAGATAGTTAGATAGATAGATAGATAGATGATAGATACATAGATAGATAGATAGATAGATAGATAGATAGATAGATAATAGATAGATAGATAGATAGATAGATAGATAGATAGATAGATAGATAGATGATAGATAGATAGATAGATAGATAGATAGATAGATAGATAGATAGATAGGTGATAGATAGATAAACTCTTGTCAATTTTTACTGTGGGCACAATGGCACACACTAAAAACGAAATTTAACCGCTTGCTCTCCAAGCCCACACCGGATGCCCTGTTCCACGGGTGGCCATACCAAGCCGTTGTGGCTCCCTCTTGGCTGGGGTATTCTAGGAAGTCAGGTCCACAAGTTGCCAACTTTGCAGAGCTCTGATGTGGGACGACAAGTGTCAACGAGGCCACACGTGGGTGGAAAGTTCTCCAGAAGAAGGCTCTGTGCAGCCGATGGAGGAGTTCCTTCACCCAAACCCTCAATATTGCTGACCGAGTTCCAGGAAAGCCTGGAACTTTTTCATCAGCAAATTTGCAGGACGTGGTTGCTGCCCGTTAGAAGCTGAGATGGTCATGTGGTCCAGGTTCACCTCGGGAAGAAAGGCCACAGAGTTTGTGTGCCCAAAGGAAGTTGTGTTGATTGTCAGATGCGAGAGCCTCTCAATTTGGAGAGGATCCGTGCAGAAGACGGGAACATTGTCTTGAACACGCACCTCCTCGGGAATTCGGAGGGGGGGGAGGGGGTCACTTAAGGTCTTAATATGGACCCTGAGATACTATACAGGCAGTCTTCCAGTTACGACCGCAGCTGAGCCCCAAATTTCTGTCGCTCAGTGAGTTAAGCACGTTTTGCTCCGTTTTACGACTTTCCTTGCCGCCGTTAAGTGGATCGCTGCAGACGTTAAGCTAGTCACACGGTCCTTAAGTGAGTCCCGCTTCCCCCGTCGACTTTGCCTGCGGGAAGGTCGCTAAAGGGGATCGCCTGATCCCGGGGGACACTGCGACCGTCGTAAATACGAACCAGTTGCCAAGGGTCTGAATTTTGATCACGTGACTGGGGGGGATGCTGCGACGGTTGTAAATGGAGGACCTGTCCTAAGTCATTTTTTTCCCCAATGCGGTTGTAACTTTGAATGGTCACTAAAGGAATGGCCGCAAATCAAGGACTCCCTGTAAATGACTGATGGCCGTTAGGACAGTTTACCTCAAGAGGGGACCTTGGAGAGATGTTGGGGTGGACAACACCCAAACTGGTCCAGCCCAAGGCCAGCTCCAGCGCACCCCGAAGGCATGGGGGGTGGGGTGAAGAGGCCGGGCTGGACCATTTCCACAACTCAGGGTGGAAATGAAGGACGACCTTGGTGGTCTCTGAGCTGGGTGGTTTCCTTGCAGACATTTCTTGACCCAACTAGGGAACGTCATCAGTGCTAGAAGGGAGGAGGAGGAGGAGGAGGAGGAGGAGGAGGAGGACTGTGGGGTCCTTGGTGGTCTCTGAGCTGGGTGGTTTCCTTGCAGACCTTTCATGACCCAACTAGGGAACGTCATCAGTGCTAGAAGGGAGGAGGAGGAGGAGGAGGAGGAGGAGGAGGAGGAGGAGGAGGAGGAGGACTGTGGGGTCCTTGGTGGTCTCTGAGCTGGGTGGTTTCCTTGCAGACCTTTCATGACCCAACTAGGGAACGTCATCAGTGCTAGAAGGGAGGAGGAGGAGGAGGAGGAGGAGGAGGAGGAGGAGGAGGAGGAGGAGGAGGACTGTGGGGTCCTTGGTGGTCTCTGAGCTGGGTGGTTTCCTTGCAGACGTTTCATGACCCAACTAGGGAACATCATCAGGGAAGGAAGGAAGGAAGGAAGGAAGGAAGGAAGGAAGGAAGGAAGGAAGGAAGGAAGGAAGGAAGGAAGGAAGGAAGGAAGGAAGGAAGGAAGGAAGGAAGGAAGGAAGGAAGGACTGTGGGGTCCTTGGGGGTCTCTGAGCTGGGTGGTTTCCTTGCAGACCTTTCATGACCCAACTAGGGAACATCATCAGGGAAGGAAGGAAGGAAGGAAGGAAGGAAGGAAGGAAGGAAGGAAGGAAGGAAGGAAGGAAGGAAGGACTGTGGGGTCCTTGGGGGTCTCTGAGCTGGGTGGTTTCCTTGCAGACATTTCTTGACCCAACTAGGGAACGTCATAAGTGCTAGAAGGGAGGAGGAGGAGGAGTAGGAGGAGTGATGGGTCCTTGGTGGTCTCTGAGCTGGGCGATTTTCTTGCAAACATCTCATGACCCAACTAGGGAACATCATCAATGGTAGAAGGGGGCTGGAGGAGGAGGAGGAAGAAGGGGGGGTCCTTGGTGCTCTGAATTGGTGGTTTTCTCACAGACGTTTGATGACCCAACTAGCGAACATCATCAGTGCTAGAAGGGAGGGGGGTTGCAGAGAGGAGGAGGAGGAGGAGGAGTGATGGGTCCTTGGTGGTCTCTGAGCTGGGTGGCTTTTCTTGTAGACATTTCATTAAGTAATGATCTAGTGCAGAGGTCCCCAAACCTTCGGGGCACCAGGGACCACCGGTTCCGTGGAGAGAGGTATTTCCGCGGACTGGAGAGTGTGCGCCTGCATCCTACGGATGGGGCTTTTCTTGTTTGTACGGACTGGTTGCGGTGTGCTGCAGCCCGGTGCCGGTCCACAGCCCCAGGGGTTGGGGACCCCTGTTCTAGTGCATTGATGAAGTATGGTAATGAGGCCTCTGCAAGAAAACAACCCAACTCAGAGACCCCCAAGGACCCATCAGTCATCGTCATCGTCGTCCTCCTCCTCCTCCTCTTCTTCCTCTTCCTCCTCCTCCTCCTCCTCCTCCTCCTCCTCCTCCTCCTCCCTTCCAGCACTGATGACGTTGCCTAGCGGGGTCATGAAACGTCTGCAAGAAAAACCATCCAGCTCAGAGACCACCAAAGACCCCAGAACCTACAAGGAATTCTTGCCAGACAGGTACCTGTTGCAGCTCTTGGGTGTCGCAGTTCATAGACCTTCCTAGAATCCGAGGGCTGGAGGGGACCATGGAGGTCTTCTAGTCCAACCTTTGGGGGCCCAAGACAGGACACTTTATTCTATCCTGGACAAATGCCTGTCGGTTCTTTCCTTGGAGAGCGACTCCAAGTGGTTGTCACCATTCTAATAGGTCTCTCATTTCGGTCTTTGTCCTGCCCGAGGGGGCTGGACTAGAAGACCTCCGAGGGCCCTTCAAGCTCTCTTCTGTTTTGTTCTGTTATTATTCTGTTTGTTCTATTCAGTATTTTATTATTCTATTATTTTATTCTGTATTTCATTATTCTATTGTTCTATTGTATTTTATTATTCTATTCTATTCAGTGTTTTATTATTTTATTCTGTTCTATTCTATTTTATTATTCTATTCTATTCTATTCTGTATTTCATTATTATATTCTGTTCTGTTCTGTTCTATTCTGTATTTTATTATTGTATTCTGTTCTGTTCTGTTCTATTCTACTATATTCTATATTCTGTTCTTTCTATGTTCTATGTTTTATATTATATGTTCTACTGTATGTTCTATATTATATCCTATCCTATCCTATCCTATCCTATCCTATCCTATCCTATCCTATCCTATCCTATCCTATCCTATCCTATCCTATCCTATCCTATCCTATCCCATCCTATTCTGCCTGGTCTCTGAAACCTGCCTCTGGGTCCCATTTTGAGGATTCCTTACAGTTCCTCTCTTTGTGGAAATGCTCTCCTGAAAGGGGGGGAGGGCCCAGAGCCGAGGGAGGGGCTGAGCGTTGAGCCCAGTATAAGAGGCCCAGGGCAGACCCAGCCGGGCGCTTCTCTTTTGCGCAAACTTTGGCAAACCTTGAAACGTCTCTCAGGGAGGAAATATTGACAGTCCAAAGACCAACAGAGGAAAAAGGGAACGCGTGGGCCCCTTTGAACCTCAACCAGGACTAGCCTCGTCCCCATTGCAGGTTGGACCCATTTCTCTCTGGGGTTGTTTCGGGAAGTGTGTGTGTGGGGTGGGGGGGGGCTTGGGCTTGGCCTAGCAGGCCAGCGGGGGTCTTCCTCCGAGGAAAGAAGAAGGCAGTGGCTTCAGATGCAAAAGAAGATTATAGGAGATTAAAGATTAAAAGATTAAAAGGGGAATATCTGGCGCTCTCTGAGCTTGCTTGTTTTCTTCCAGACGTTTCATGACCCAAGTAGGGAATACCATCAGGGCCAAGAAGGAGAGGAGGAGGAGGAGGAGGAGGAGGAGGAGGAGGAGGAGGAGGAGGAGGAGGAGGAGGAGGAGGAGGAGGAGGAGGAGGAGGAAGAAGACAACTCCTCTGGGGTCCTTGGTGCTCTCTGAGCTTGGTTGTGTTCTTGCAGATCTTTCATGACCCAACTACTAGGGAACACCATCAGTGCTAGAAGGGAGGGGGGTTGTGAGGAGGAGGAGGAGGAGGAGGAGGAGGAGGAGGAGGACAACTGCACTGGGGTCCTTGGTGCTCTCTGAGCTTGGTTGTGTTCTTGCAGACGTTTCGTGACCCAACTAGAGAACATCATCAGGGCTAGAAACCTCTGCAAGAAAGCATCCAAGCTCAGAGGCCACCAAGGCGCTCTGGGTTCAGGAGCAGCTCCTGAAAAATAACGCAGGGGGGACGGACGGTCCGTGAACTCAGCACCTGTGTGGTCCCGTGACTTGGGTGTGGTGTTTCCAGGTGTTTGGGGAAGGGTCTCAAGATGATCCGAGATTACCAGGATCTGGCCATGACGTTTGACCCCGAAAATGAGGACGCACCCAGGATAAAAGGTGAGCTTCCTTCCGACGGGGTGCGCCTTGCCAGATTCTTTCCTGAGCCCCCAAATCATGCCTTGCAAGCCTTCATCTGTGGCTCTCCCTTGGGCGGGGGGCTCCGTTTCAGCCCCCCTCCCCAATTCTTGAAAGGTCATGAGTAAGAGGAACGTAGTAAGCAATTCAAAATTACCTGTCTCTTTTTAGCTATGGCTCCCATCTGGGGTTCCCCTCTACCTTGTAGACCAGGGGTCCCCAATCGCCGGGCCGTGGCCCACTCGGGGGGGACGTGGCCAATTCGCAACCGGGCCGTGCAAGCAATGCACCAGGAGAAACACACACACACACACACACACACACAAACACACACACACACCTCAATTCACACAATGGGCAGGCCAGCTTGCACGCACATGTGCACGCAACTCAACTTGCAGTTATGCCGGATGTGCACAGTAATAATAAAGTTGGAAGGATGACCTTGGAGGTCATCTAGTCTGACCCCCTGCTGAGGCAGGAAACCCTACACCAGACATGTCAAACACAAGGCCCGGGGGCCGGATCCGGCCCGCGAAGTGGTATCATGCGGCCCGCGAAGCCATCCTGGAAACAGTGAGGGAACGGCCCCCGCTGCCTTGGCCCTGGCCCAGAGACCCTCCTTCTGCCAGAGACCCTCAGATCTGTCCCACTCCTGCCCAGGCCCCCATAGGCACCCTTGATGCCAACGATGTAGAGCTGGCCACGCCCACCCAGTAGGCCATATGCACTCTAGCCACGCCCACCCAGTAGGCCACGCCCGCCCAGTAGGCCACGCCTGCCCAGGCCACACCCACCCAGCCCCCTGAGGGCAATCGCAATGCTGATGCGGCCCTCAATGAAATTGAGTTTGATACCCCTGCCCTACACCATTTTGGACCTTGGAGGTCATCTAGTCTAACCCCGTGCTCAGGCAGGAAACACTATTGGTTTTTCTCAATCTTGGCAACTTTAAGTGGAGTGGACCAACTCCTAGAATTCCCCACTCAGCATGTCTGGCTGGGGAATTCTGGGAGTTGAAGCCCACCCAATTGAAAGCTTTCTTTAGATATTCTTTACAGCAAACAAACAATCCTGATTATTAAGGTTTGGGAAAGAAACCAATGTTTGGGTCTTCTTTTCTTAGCTCCCCCGAAGCTCCCCCAAAGCCAGACGTGGGTCCGACGTCTCTTCCCTAGCCGGCGCCTGGTTCTAATCCTGCTGGGACTCAGCTTCATCCTCACCATCACGGTCATGGTCTTTGGAGTCAAAGGTGAGCGAGTTGCGATACGACAGTGCCAGACATCGGTCTCCTAGGGCCTGAGCACATCTAAAGCCGAGGGGAGCGGTGACCACCAGGTGATCCCCAATGGGGCAAAAGGAGACATTTCTCTCCCTCAACCGTTTTTCGTTCCCTCTTCTTGCCTCCCAGGACGTTTTTACAACACACAGTTGAAGGAGACCCAGGACAGCCTCAACAGTTTCAATCAAACACTTCTCAAGCAGTTTAGGAATCTTCAGGATAAAGGTAAAGCTTGCAGAAGTTAAAACTCATTTCGGCTGGTTCTGATTGCAGAACATTTTTAACCTTCAATTAGAATAGATCTGGAAGGGACCTATAGAATAATAGAATAGAATAGAATAGAATAGAATAGAATAGAATAGAATAGAATAGAATAGAATAGAATAGAATAGAATAGAATAGAATAGAATAGAATAGAATAGA
>NC_138205.1:1190397-1230397 GCF_964194415.1 Vipera berus | reverse complement strand
ATCCTGGCTAGTTTTTTTTTTTCTTTCTTCCCAGTCCGAACGGAGGCTTGCTGTCCCAGTGGCTGGCAGGCATTTCGGAAAAACTGCTATTGGGAAAGCCTTCAGGAGAAGTCGTGGCAGGAAGCCAAAGCCGACTGCGAAGACCATGATGCTCACCTGGTCATCATCAACTCCTACGAGGAGCAAGTAGGTGCTGAGGTTTCTACCTGCGTGGCTGTCTGACCCAGGAAGCAGTTGGATTAGAACAGGGGTCTCCAAACGTGGCCCCTTTAAGACTTGTGGACTTCAACTCCCAGAATTCCTCAGCAGTTGGAAGTCCACAAGTATTAAAGGGCCCAAGTTTTCAGGCTGAGGAATTCTGGGAGTTGAAGTCCACAAGTCTTAAAGGGACCAAGTTTGCAGGCTGAGGAATTCTGGGAGTTAAAGTCCACAAGTCATAAAGGAGCCACGTTTGCTAGCTGAGGAATTCTGGGAGTTAACGTTCACCCTTCTTAAAGTTGCTGAAATGGATATTTCTATCTATCTATTTCATCACCCAGATATTTGACAACCAAGGTTGGAGACCCTCTGGATAACACCAATATTTTTTCAACTTTGGCCACTTTAAGACTTGTGGACTTCAACTCCCAGAATTCCTCAGCCAGCCAAAGTTTACCAAAATTCCGCATGAATAAGAACAAATGTGGCTAGACTTTTTTTTTTTTTTGCATTTTTGACTGGGTAACTTCCCTAATAGATGGTGGGAATGCAGTTGATGTAATATATCTTGATTTCAGCAAAATGATAACAATCATAAATTAATGAACAAGTTAAATATGGGTTATATGGCATGACAATTAAGTGGGAAACTGATATGGTGACTGGGGAATTCTGGGAATTGAAGTACACAGGTCTTCAAGTGGCCAGGTTTGGAGACCCCAGGATGAGACCAATATTTTTTCAACGTTGGGCACTTTATTTATTTATTTATTTATTTTATTGGATTTATATACCGCCCTTCTCCCGAAGGACTCGGGGCGGTGTACAGGGCAGTTAAAACACAATATACAAGGTTAAAAATAAATTAAATTAAATTAGCCCCAACAAGTAAGTCACATTCTAAAAATTTTAAAATCCCAAACCCTCAGTCCAGGCTGGCAAGCTCAAATAACCAAGTTTTCAGGTCGCGGCGAAAGGAGCGAAGGTTGGGAGCCATCCGGAGTTCAACAGGGAGCTGATTCGGGAGGGCAGACGCACCCTCAGAGAATGCTCTCCCCCTGGGGGCCGCCAGTCGGCATTCCCTGGCCGACGGCACCCTGAGGAGGCCCTCTCTGTGGGAGCGCACAGGACGATGGGAAGTTGACGCCGGCAGAAGGTGCTCCCATAAATAACCCGGACCCATGCCATTTAGGGCTTTGTAGGTCATCACCAGCACCTTGAATCTCACCCGGAGGGCAACTGGGAGCCAATGCAGCTCGCGGAGAAGAGGTGTTACATGGGAGTATCGGGAGACCCCCATCACAACTCGCGCGGCTGCATTCTGCACCAGTTGGAGCCTCCGAGTGGTCCTCAAGGGCAGCCCCATGTAGAGAGCATTGCAGTAGTCTATCCGAGAGGTCACGAGCGCATGAGTGACCGTGCACAGGGCATCTCGGTCCAAATAGGGCTGCAACTAGTGCACCAGGCGAACCTGGGCAAAAGCCCCCCTGGTCACAGCTCCTATATGATCTTCAAAATTGAGCTGTGAATCAAGGAGGACGCCCAAGTTGCGAGCCCTATCTATGGGGGGTAACACCTCACCCCCCATAGTTAAAGATGGAATAAACTGGGTAACCCGAGATGCCGGTATGCACAGCCACTCGGTCTTGTCGGGATTAAGACGAAGCCTGTTTCTCCCCATCCAGACCCTCACTGCCTCCAGGCAACGGGACATCACGGCGAGGGCATCACTGGCTTGTGGACTTGTTGACTTGTGGACAACCCAGAATTTTTCAAGAGTTGGAAGTCCACAACCCTTTTTTTTTTAAACAACTTTTATTAATTTTCCAATTTTACATCCAGATATTTAGGAAGCAACGTGGTGATTGGGTAATCAGTATTCCAATAACAAAATCTTTTGTACATATCTCAGGTTACATCATCAAAAACTCCCTATTTCCCTTAATTACTATATTGCAATCAAGTTAATACATTTCTAATTATAACACGATCAGTTAAATTAAAACATTTATCAATATATTTTTACTTACGTATACTTATCATGTCCTGTTTTTAAATTTTACCTCATTTCAATTGTTGTTAGTTGCGAAGTCGTGTCCGACCCATCGCGACCCCATGGACAACGTTCCTCCAGGCCTTCCTGTCCTCTACCATCTTCTGGAGTCCATTTAAGCTCACGCCTACTGCTTCAGTGACTCCATCCAGCCACCTCATTCTCTGTCTTCCCCTTCTTCTATTGCCCTCCACCTTTCCCAGCATGAGGCTCTTCTCCAGTGAGTCAATTACAGTGCCCTAATTTAGCCTTTAAGATCCATAATATTTAGCTTTCGGGTAACCCAAATTTCCCGTTTCATTACATAGTAGTTGTCGTGTCTAAAATACACATATTGCTTAGTTAAATACATTCTTATTTTATTTCACAAATACATTCTATTTGTCATCCTAGGACCTCATCACTTACTAATAAAGTATCCTTTATTGTCTGCATCCAACTTCCGTATTATAATTCAAAACTATATTCTGATAGCTAATTTTCATTTCCCTTGTAAATCTAAATCCTAAATATTAAATCAATTGATATCTTTTAAAGTCTCCCCTTAGCCCATTAAGTAAATGTTTAGGCTCTTCCATTATAATAATAATTAAAAAAAAGAAACCCGTTTGTTGTGTACTGGGTTTCTTGCAAGCAGGAGGAGAGACGAGAGGGTTCAAACAGGAACATTGCTTTATTGTAGAACAGGAACAGAACTGAATCAGAGGCGTCTGCACAGCTACTTATACGGTTGGCCACTAGGTGGCGGCCCGCCCCAGAGCCAACCAATGATCGTCCTGGAGACTGCATGTCTGCACAGTCAGCAAACATTACAAAGACACCCCAATTAAGCAATCTTAGGCAGCATTCAAAAGACACGTGAAAACAGCTCAAGTAAAAGGCCACGTTTTTTTAAAGTCTAACTCTGGTCTTCTTCTTCTTCTTCTGGTTTCATCTGGCTTGAGTAAGAGGTCATGTCCAGTGTTGTAGTTGTTGTTTGGTTGTCTAAATTCTCAGTATGCTGTACTTGTAAGGACCCTCCATCTTAGCGTTGCTTTCTTCGGCTTGTGTCATTTTTTTGAGTTGTAGATTTCATAGTGGAAATCAAAGTATGGTATCAAAGTTCTCAGTAGATTGTACTAGTTGTTCTTTAAAGTCCTCCGTCTTGATATTAATTTCTTCCTCTTCTGTTGCTTTTTCGATTGTAAGTTCATCCATTGAAATCAGGGCTTCGTTTTGTAAATTTAGGCTGGCACCTTTGTCTTTCGGTCTGGAATTCATTAGCTCAGTAGCTTCAAGAATTTTTCAAGTTTAAGCTTATAGTTAAGTTGTGGGTAGTATTCCTCCATTTCTAAGGTGTTTACAGATAGTTCTTTAGTGGAGGCTATTTTGATATGAGTCAGTGAATGTCCACCTCCACTGTTCCTAGAAGTTTTCACCGCCAGCTGTTTCAAGTTCTTAACTTTTTTAGATAGTGCAAAGGACAAATCTAGGCCGTAGCCAGGTCTCACAGTGAAAGAAAAATTTCCTTGCTATACCAGATTTAGCCACACGATGTCCTCGATAGCATATAAAATCTTTTTACAGACTCAAATTAGGCTTTTATCCAGTTTAAGTTTTTCCCTTCTTCTTTTTTTTTCCAGCTTAACAAGTAGATAGGGTAATAGGTCCCCGTAGAAATAGGAACTTTTTGGGACCCCAAATATCCAAAAGGTGCAAGTCCAATTGTTTAGTTATTTAGTTTAGTTATACTTTTCTTTTTGAAGTTTTAACTCCCCAGGTAGGCAAACGCCACCATTCCAAAGGGGTAGAAGAAATTTTCAAAAACGCTCCCACAGGAAAGTAGTTGGGGAAGTAAGAAATGTAAGGTCTCACCCAATTCCTCCGTGTTGCTTTCATTGTGCTTGGAGGTAAGTTGGCTTTCGGCTGGGTACGGCTTAATGATCGGCCATATTGATGGCCGATCTTTTCTTCGTCGATCCAAAGGAGCTGCTCTGGACCAAACGGGTGTGTGTGTGTGTCACCCCTCCATGATCAGTTGGAGGGCCTTCTCACGGTCGTCCCCTCTCCAGGGCGACTTTCGACTCTTTTTCAGGGTCTCCCAATGGAGGAAAACCAGGCGGCAGAGAGAGCGGTCTCTTCGAACGTCCGCCAGCACCGCTAGTGCAAACCAGAAGCCAGAAGTCCACAAATCTTAAAGGGGCCAAGTTTGCAGGCTGAGGAATTCTGGGAGTTGAAGTCCATCCCACTTAAAGTTGCTGAAATAGATGTTTCTATCTATCTATTGCCCAGATATTTTTTGACTAGATATTTTCCCCCCAAGTGTATTGTATGCTGGGATGGACATTTCTACATTGGCAGGCCAAGATTTTGGGGTACTGGGGTGCCTCAACCTTCTTCTATTCTTTTTTTTTCTGACAGCAATTTGTTTCGGTGCGTGTCAAGCCTCACTTTACATGGATCGGGCTGACAGATGCTGACGGCAGCTGGAAGTGGGTGGACGGCTCATCCTACACAGTTGTGTCACGGTAGGTTCCACTGAGGGGTTTTCTCCTTTCCCCCACCCACCCAGAGTTCCCCTTTGACTATCCATTGGTAGTCAGCCTCGAGGGGAACTCTCGAGATCATCTACACCAACCCGCGGTTGGGCACAGCTGGGAAATTCTGGAAGTTGAAACCCCGGCATCTTAAATTTGCTGAAATTTAAAATAAATTTTATTTTATTTTATTTTATTATTTTGCTCTTTTATTTTACTATTTTCGATTTTATTTTACTTTATTTCATTTTATTTTTTATTTCATTTTACTATTTTATATTTTATTTTATTTTAGTATTTTATTTTATATTTTATTGTTTTACTATTCTGTATTTTAAGAATAGAATAGAATAGAATAGAATAGAATAGAATAGAATAGAATAGAATAGAATAGAATAGAATAGAATAGAATAGAGGTGGAAGGGACCCTGGAGGTCTTCTAGTCCAGCCCCCTACTCAGGCAGGAGAACGTATACCATCTCAGACAAGTGACCATCTCTAGCCTCTTCTTAAAAACCTCCAGTGATGGAGCACCCACGATTTCTGGTGGCAAGCAGTTCCACTGGTTAATTGTCCTCACCGTCAGGGAGTTTCTCCTTAATTCCAGGTTGCTTCTCTCTTTGGTCAGTTTCCAAACCATTGTTTCTCGTCCTTCTCTCTGGTGCTTTGGAGAATAGGGGGACCCCCCTCTTCTTTGGGGCAGCCCCTCAAATACTGGAACGCTGCTATCTTGTCTCCCCTATTAAGTTTCTTTTAGTTTAATATTTTTCTTTGCTTTGCTTTGCTTTGGTATGATTTGATGTGATATGATGTGATATGATTTGATTTGATATGATTTGATTTGATTTTGTGTCTGCGGTGTTTTGTTTGAAGGCATGGAAATTTTAACCCACGAGAATGTGGTGGACAAGCGGGCGTCCCCGGCCCCGTACTCACACCCTCCCCCTTGTATCCCCTTTGCCCCAGGGACTGGTGCCCCGGACAGCCGGACAATTGGTATAACCACGAACATGGCAGTGGCGAGGACTGTGCCCATCTCCATACCAATGGCTGCTGGAACGATGCTCACTGCACCCGGCTGTATGGCTACGTCTGCGAGATGGAAATGGCAATTTAAGTCATCAAAGGGCCAAGTCTGAAGAATTTGCCTGAGGACATTTGCTCCCCCTTCCTGGCTCTGACTCCAGTCCTCGACTTACAAGCATTCGTTTAGTGACCATTCAAAGTTATGCCAACACTAAAGAAGCGACTTCTGGCCCTTTTCAACTCTTGCCACCATTGCGGCATCCCCACGGACACGCGATCAAAATTCGTACGCTCAGCAACCGACTCGTCTTGTAAAGGAGTAGATTATTAATCAGAAATTTCTAGTGCGTCTAATGAATCTAAAGGTTGATAGAAGAAGCCACCTGGAAGTCATAAACTCCGACAGGTAAATTTCATACAAATGAGAATCTTTATTGACATTTTTTTTACAGTGGGCACAACGACACACATCAAAAATGAAATTTAGCTCTGAAAATGAGACACATACATGACACACACCTAAAACATACTAACATATGTATAGACCCACACCCCTACGTGTACGAAAACAAATAAATGTTAAATACTGTCCATCTTGAATATATCACAGAAGGAGGGTGCCTGAGAGTTCACAAGGTTAATGCCGTATGGAATGAAACTACGGCTGAATCTGGATGTTCTGCTGCAGATACCACGAAGCCCCCTCCTCCCAGAAGGCAACAAGGAAAACAGGCCGTGAAGAGGGTGTGTAGCGTCCCAGATAATCTTACGGACCCTGTTCAAGCAACGCTTCTGTGCTGTGTCCTGGATGGGAGGGAGGGAACGGACAATGATCTTTTTGGCCATCCTCACCACTCTTTGAACTGCCAATAATCTTTTCGGCCGTCCTCACCACTCTCTGCACCGCCTTCCTGTCCGAAGGAGGGATGCTTCCAAACCAGACTGTGATGCCGTATGTGAGATTTAAAAACCCAAAATTTGATACTCACAACTTGAAGACAACTCTGGTTAACAAAAACAAAGATTTATTGAAAAGAAATTGAAAATGATAAAGAAAGAAAGCGTTTGCAAACGCGGCCTCTTAGACCCTTCCCAAATTGGATTGGGTTCAAAGAACGCCCTGAGCAAGTTTCAAACCAGGCATTTATACTTTCTTTTCTCAATACATGCCCCCCCTAAGAAACTTGTTAGCCTTTGAAGTCCTTTACATTTCTAAAAGATCTTCTTTGAAGCTTTTTACACTCAAAAGACTTATTGTAACAACTTCCTTACATCCATCACTATCTTATCTTGTTTACTTGCAACCTTGGGTGTTCCTATCTTCTTTGAAGCTTTTTTAACATTTCAAAAAAAAACTTTGTTGATTACCATTTGTGAGTCCTCTGTCTGAGCAGAAAATAGATAGCCCCACATCTTAGTGTAACATTTGATACAATTCATTGGTGTTACATTTTATACAACTTGTTAGGGATTGTTGTGCAGAGGTCTCCTTGTGCTACCAAGGAGTTGCACAGACAAGGAAGGGTACTGAGAGCAGTAAGAGTCACACAGTAACCACAAGAGTACACTGAGTTGTGAAAGCAAAAAATATTTTACTTTTAGGTGGTGTAAGAACAAAAATGCACGGTCAAAAATAAACAGTCCAGGTCATACACAATAGCAACAGTCCAAGGAGTAATCCAAAATACAAAGTCTTCTTACCGGTCCAGAGGTCAATACACAGTTGTACAGGTTTATCACAGTAGTAAACCAACAGTACAGCAAAACAGAGCAAAAACAGTAATAGTAGAGAGCAGTGAATTCAGAGAGAGAGAAGCTACGTTCCTAGCTCCCTCTTATGGCCATGAGAATACTTACACACCCATTGGCCAATTAACATCTTAAAGTCACAACATCATGGTTAATATATTTTCAACCCAACATTGTAGGCTATCATCATATGCCCAACATTCTCCCCTTTGGGTAGAATGATATATAACCCTTTACAATCTTATGCCAATTCTTTCACAACTAGTATTGTGCTTCACAGCACTTTGGACTTTAGTGAAATGATCTGCAAAATTCACATCCGATGAACAATATTCCAGTTGTATTAATTTGTCCTTGACACATTGTCCGACATTTAAATAATGAAGATCAGTATGTTTGGATCTTGTTCTGACTGCAGCATTGTTTGCCATCTTTATCGCAGCTTGATTGTCCTCATACACAATAAATGGATATTTTACAGTTAAACCCATATCTAACAATAATTGTTTGTACACTAGCAGTTCTGTACATAACACTGATAAGACATGAAAATTCAGCCTCCATTGTAGACCATTGCCTGATGGACTTCCATCCAATCAAAGAATCACCCAACATTACAGCCAACCCTGAAGCTGATTTACGAGTGCTTGTCTCAGAGGCAAAACTCGCATCTGCATATGCGGTAAGGATTAACTCACGATTTGGCTCTAGATATAACGAGTAGTGAATAGACTGCTTCAAATACCTCAATACTCGTTTAGCTCAATTCCTGCTGATTCCAGCATATCAACAAAGCATTTGTTTGTAAATTCAGAGCCATTATCAGTTATTATGCACTGAACCTTTCTCCTTGCTTATTAGGGCTTTCGGGGGGGCCCCCCAAAGCGGCATTATTACAAAGTCAGCTTATTGCCCCCAACAATCTGGGTCCTCATTTTACCTACCTCGGAAGGATGGAAGGCTGAGTCAACCTTGAGCCTGGTGGGATGCGAACCTGCACTAACTGCAGGCAGCTGGTGTTACTTAAGGAGGCATCAGCCCACTCCTATCCTATCCTATCCTATCCCATCCCATCCCATCCCATCCCATCCCATCCCATCCCATCCCATCCCATCCCATCCCATCCTATCCTATCCTATCCTATCCTATCCTATCCTATCCTATCCTATCCTATCCTATCCTATCCCATTCGATTCTGCCTGGTCTATGAAACCTGCCTCCGGGTCCCATTTTGAGGATTCCTTACAGTTCCTCTCTTCGTGGAAATGCTCTCCTGAAAGGGGGGGAGGGCCCAGAGCCGAGGGAGGGGCTGAGCGTTGAGCCCAGTATAAGAGGCCCAGGGCAGACCCAGCCGGGCGCTTCTCTTTTGCGCAAACTTTGGCAAACCTTGAAAGTCTCTCAGGGAGGAAATATTGACAGTCCAAAGACCAAGAGAGGAAAAAGGGAACACGTGGGCCCCTTTGAACCTCAACCAGGACTAGCCTCGTCCCCATTGCA
This sequence comes from Vipera berus, assembly GCF_964194415.1. Taxonomy (NCBI): domain Eukaryota; kingdom Metazoa; phylum Chordata; class Lepidosauria; order Squamata; family Viperidae; genus Vipera; species Vipera berus. The sequence continues at coordinate 1,221,358 of NC_138205.1, read as the reverse complement.
GGTTGGACCCATTTCTCTCTGGGGTTGTTTCGGGAAGTGTGTGTGTGGGGTGGGGGGGGGCTTGGGCTTGGCCTAGCAGGCCAGCGGGGGTCTTCCTCCGAGGAAAGAAGAAGGCAGTGGCTTCAGATGCAAAAGAAGATTATAGGAGATTAAAGATTAAAAGATTAAAAGGGGAATATCTGGCGCTCTCTGAGCTTGCTTGTTTTCTTCCAGACGTTTCATGACCCAAGTAGGGAATACCATCAGGGCCAAGAAGGAGAGGAGGAGGAGGAGGAGGAGGAGGAGGAGGAGGAGGAGGAGGAGGAGGAGGAGGAGGAGGAAGAAGACAACTCCTCTGGGGTCCTTGGTGCTCTCTGAGCTTGGTTGTGTTCTTGCAGATCTTTCATGACCCAACTACTAGGGAACACCATCAGTGCTAGAAGGGAGGGGGGTTGTGAGGAGGAGGAGGAGGAGGAGGAGGAGGAGGAGGAGGAGGAGGAGGAGGACTGTGGGGTCCTTGGTGCTCTCTGAGCTTGGTTGTGTTCTTGCAGACGTTTCGTGACCCAACTAGGGAACATCATCAGGGCTAGAAACCTCTGCAAGAAAGCATCCAAGCTCAGAGGCCACCAAGGCGCTCTGGGTTCAGGAGCAGCTCCTGAAAAATAACGCAGGGGGGACGGACGGTCCGTGAACTCAGCGCCTGTCTGACTTGGGTGTGGTGTTGCCAGGTGTTTGGGGAAGGGTCTCAAGATGATCCGAGATTACCAGGATCTGACCATGACGTTTGACCCCGAAAATGAGGACGCACCCAGGATAAAAGGTGAGCTTCGTTCCGACGGGGTGCGCCTTGTGAGATTCTTTCCTGAGCCCCCAAATCATGCCTTGCAAGCCTTCATCTGTGGCTCTCCCTTGGGCGGGGGGCTCCATATTGGCCCCCCTCCCCAATTCTCGAAAGGTCATGAGTAAGAGGAACGTACTAAGCAATTCAAAATTACCTGTCTCTTTTTAGCTATGGCCCCCATCTGGGGTTCCCCTCTACCTTGTAGACCAGGGGTCCCCAATCGCCGGGCCGTGGCCCACTCGGGGGGGGACGTGGCCAATTCGCCACGTGGAATAACTGCTATGGTGTCTTCCCTACTTCTTCTTTTCTCTAATCCCGCAGCCGTTCTTCGTATGCTTTAATCTCCAGGCCTTGGATCATCTTAGCTGCTCTTCTCTGAATTTTGTTTTTTTTTTAAAAAATAAAACTAAAACAGCTTCCAATCTTAGAAGCCCTGGCAGCAATTAAAAATTGTCTCTTCATTAGGATGCTGGAAAAGGGACAGAAGCGAAGGAGCGGAAGCCTCCTAATTAAAGTACAGGAGCCTTTCCAGCTAATTGTGGCTAAGCAGTGATTCCCTAGTTAGTACTAGGGCGAACAAATGGAGAGGCAGCATTCTACAACCTTAATTATAGGCTGCATCTGGAATTACTAAGAGCGTAGCAATTCAGATGCTTCCTCTCTCTTATTAGCTGCAAACTGTGCCCCAATTCCTATTTCTCTCCGACTCCTGTCCTTCCAGTTGCAATTTTCCCTCCGACCTGTTCCACTTCTGTCTGACCTGCCTCCTTCCTTTATTCACCCGGGTTTCGCAAGCTTGGCGCCTTTAAAATAGCTTCGCTGGCTGCGGAATTCTGGGAGTTGGAGTCCAGACCAGGGCTTTGCAACCTTTTCACCCACCCTACCACTTTTAGGATAGGGCAACATCCGAGGACCACCAGTCGCCTAGCAAGGTGTCAAAAACTTGATCACCAAAAAAAAAGGAAAAAAAGGGATGAAGTACAGGTAGTCCTCGACTTACAACAGTTCGCTTAGCGACTGTCCGAAGCTACAACGGCACTGAAAAAAGTGCCCCCCGAGCCACAGCCGAGCGAGACGCCTGCCTGCCCGCCCGGCGGCGCTCTTCCTCCTGGCCGAGGTTTTCATTGTTGTGAGCATTTCTGATGAGGGTTGGCAGCGGGGGTGGGGTGGGGGGGTGTTTGGTTTTTATTCCCCCCCCCCCACTGCTGGGTGGTTGCAGCCGGTTTTGGTCACTTCACATGACCCTGGGACACTGTGACCGTCATAAATATGAATCGGTTGCCGAGCATCTGAATGTAAACCACAAGACCCTGGAGATGCTGCAACATTCCCAGAACCGCCAGGATCAGTGCCGAGCTCCAGCTGCATCCTGGCGCTGATCCCGGCGCTTCCGCTGAGCCCCGACAGCCCTGCAGTTCCAGCCGTCTCTCGCTCAGGCTTGTGCGGTGCTGCCACCGGTTCAGCTCATTCCCCTCCCCCGCTGCCACTTTTCTAGGATGGCCGCGTACCACCTGCCAGGTGCCGATGTACCACAGGTGGTACCCGTACCACTGGTTGAAAAGCCCTGATCTAGTCCAAGCCCCTGCTCAGGCAGGAAACCCTACACCATTTTGGACCTTGGAGGTCATCTAGTCCAACCCTATAGGGTTTCTCAATCTTGGCAACTTTAAGTGGAGTGGACTTCAACTCCCAGAATTCCCCACTCAGCATGGCTGGGGAATTCTGGGAGTTGGAGTCCACCCAATCGAAAGCTTTCTTTAGATATTCCTTACAGCAAACAAACAGTCCTGATTATTAAGGTTTGGGAAAGAAACCAAGGTTTGGGACCTCTTTTCATAGCTCCTCCAAAGCTCCCCCAAAGCCAGACGTGGGTCCGACGTCTCTTCCCTAGCCGGTGCCTGGTTCTAATCCTGCTGGGACTCAGCTTCATCCTCACCATCATGGTCATGGTGTTTGGAGTCAAAGGTGAGCGAGTTGCGATACGACAGTGCCAGACAATGGCCTCCTAGGGCCTGAGCACATCTAAAGCCGAGGGGAGCGGTGACCACCAGGTGATCCCCAATGGGGCAAAAGGAGATATTTCTCTCCCTCAACCATTTTTCGTTCCCTCTTCTTGCCTCCCAGGACGTTTTTACAACGCACAGTTGAAGGAGACCCAGGACAGCCTCAACAGTTTCAATCAAACACTTCTCAAGCAGTTCAGGAATCTTCAGGTTAAAGGTAAAGCTTGCAGAAGTTAAAACTCATTTCGGCTGGTTCTGATTGCAGAACATTTTTAACCTTCAATTAGAATAGATCTGGAAGGGACCTATAGAATAATAGAATAGAATAGAATAGAATAGAATAGAATAGAATAGAATAGAATAGAATAGAATAGAATAGAATAGAATAGAGAACAGAACGCCTTCCGACAAGCAAAGTCAATGTGGGGAACCGGATCCACTTAACCACGTGACTCACTTAACCGATTCAGTTAACAACAGTGGCAGGAAAGGTCGTAAAATGGAACAGAACTCACTGAACAACGGCACCGCTTCACAAACTCTGGCCGTAATTTGAGGAGCTGCCTAAGGTAGATGCTAATGGAGCCCAGAATTTCCATTGTAAGCCATGTGACAGTCGTAAAATCAAGACACACATCGGACCGGATCCAATTTCACGCCTTTCTTTGTGACGGTCATTAAATGGGCACCATGCTTGCTATGGGAACTCCATGGGTGAGGAAATCAAGGCATCCCGGGGTGCAAAAATATGTCGTAAAGATAGGCAGCCAATCAGCTTCAGAAATAGACAAAGTCACATGACTGCAGAGTTGTGCAGCCGTTGGAAAAGAACTGGGGTCACGAGTAGCTTTCAGGTTGGTCCGTCATAACTCTGAACAGTTCCTAGGCTCATTGGTCATAAGTCGAGGATGACCTGCCTGCTTCAACTGAAAACTTAGCGGAAGAGGAAAACCGCGTGCTTCGCTGAAAGGTCAGCCTTGATGTATGTGCTGGATGTAAATGCATTAAAAGGATTCCCTGATCCACTAGATGGAGCTTGAGTAATCACCGTCAGTTAGGCAAGTTATCTAGTTTGCTGCAGGAATAAAGTCGATTCTCGAGAGCGAGGACAATAGAATACAGAATATACCGAGTTGAGAGGGACCCCGAAGGTCTTCTAGTCCAACCCCTTGCTCAGGCAGGAGACCCTATTCCATTCCTGACAAATGGTTGTCCAATCTCTTCTTGAAACCCTCCAGTGATGGAGAACCCACGACTTCTGGAGGCAAGTAGTTCCTCTGGTTAATTATTCTGATTGTCAGGAAATTACAGGAAAATACAGAATAGAATAGAATAGAATAGAATAGAATAGAATAGAATAGAATAGAATAGAATAGAATAGAATAGAATAGAATAGAATAGAATAGAATAGAATAGAATAGAATAGAATAAAAATAGAATAGAATGATAAAATACAGAATAGAATAGAATAGAATAGAATAAAAATAGAATAGAATGATAAAATACAGAATAGAATAGAATAGAATAGAATAGAATAGAATAGAATAGAATAGAATAGAATAGAATAGAATAGAATAGAATAGAATAGAATAGAATAGAATAGAATAGAATAGAATAGAATAGAATAGAATAGAATAGAATAGAATAGAACAGAACAGAACAGAACAGAATAGAATAGAATAGAATCTGTAAGGGACTTTGGAAATTTCTCCTTAATCCCAGGTTGCTTCTCTCCTTGATTACTTTCCATCCGTTGCTTCTTGTCCTGCCTTCAGGTGCTTTGGAGAACAGGTTGACCCCCTTCTTCTTTGGGGCAGCCCCTCAAATATTGGAATACTGCTACCATGTCCCCACTATTCCTTCTCTTCATTAAACTAGACATCCCCAATTCCTGCAACTGTTCCTTGTATGTTTTAGCCTCCAGTCCGCTAATCATCTTTGTTGCTCTTCTCTGCACCCTTTCCAGAGTCTCAACCTCTTTTTTTATTTTGTGGCAAGCAAAACTGGATACCGGATTCCAGGTGTGGCCTTACCAAGGCCTTATAAAACACCATTAACCTTTCACATGATATATAATGGAATAACGGAGTTGGAAGGGACCTTGAAGGTCTTCTAGTCCAACCCCTTGCTCAGGCAGAGAGACCCTATACCAGGGGTAGGGAACCTTGGCTCTTTTATGACTGCTGGACTTCAACTCCCAGAATTCCTGAGACAGGCTGAGGAATTCTGGGAGTTGAAGTCCACGAGTCCTAAAGGGAGCCATAGTTCCCCCATGCTGGCTGAGGAATTCTGGGAGTTGAAGTCCACGAGTCCTAAAGGGAGCCATAGTTCCCCCATGCTGGCTCAGGAATTCTGGGAGTTGAAGTCCACAAGTCATCAAGGAGGCCATAGTTCCCCCATGCTGGTGAGGAATTCTGGGAGTTGAAGTCCACAAGTCCTAAAGGGAGCCATAGTTCCCCCATGCTGGCTCAGGAATTCTGGAAGTCCACAAGTCCTAAAGGGAGCCATACTGTAGTTCCCCCATGCTAGCTCAGGAATTCTGGGAGTTGAAGTCCACAAGTCCTAAAGGGAGCCATAGTTCCCCCATGCTGGCTGAGGAATTCTGGGAGTTGAAGTCCACGAGTCCTAAAGGGAGCCATAGTTCCCCCATGCTGGCTCAGGAATTCTGGGAGTTGAAGTCCACAAGTCATCAAGGAGGCCATAGTTCCCCCATGCTGGTGAGGAATTCTGGGAGTTGAAGTCCACAAGTCCTAAAGGGAGCCATAGTTCCCCCATGCTGGCTCAGGAATTCTGGAAGTCCACAAGTCCTAAAGGGAGCCATACTGTAGTTCCCCCATGCTAGCTCAGGAATTCTGGGAGTTGAAGTCCACAAGTCCTAAAGGGAGCCATAGTTCCCCCATGCTGGCTCAGGAATTCTGGAAGTCCACGAGTCCTAAAGGGAGGCATAGTTCCCCCATGCTGGCTCAGGAATTCTGGGAGTTGAAGTCCACAAGTCATCAAGGAGGCCATAGTTCCCCCATGCTGGTGAGGAATTCTGGGAGTTGAAGTCCACAAGTCCTAAAGGGAGCCATAGTTCCCCCATGCTGGCTCAGGAATTCTGGAAGTCCACGAGTCTAAAGGGAGCCATACTGTAGTTCCCCCATGCTGGCTCAGGAATTCTGGAAGTCCACGAGTCCTAAAGGAAGCCATAGTTCCCCCATGCTGGCTCAGGAATTCTGGGAGTTGAAGTCCACCAGTCATAAAAGAGCCACAGTTGCCTACCCCTGCCCTATACCAATCTCTTCTTTAAAAACTCCAGTGTTGGAGCACTCACAACCTTCGGGAGAACGCACAACGTCTTCTCTTTCAGGGTTCAAAACCCACACCCAGGGTGAATCCCCAGTTTTCCTTCAAAAGGAAAACCGTCTGAGGATCTCCACCTTCTGGCCGACGTGACTTGCAAGAGGTAGCCCCTTTGCTAGCTGCCCAAACATGTTTTCCTGCCCGCCAGGATGTGCTGAGCATCACGGAGCAGGAGAGGAGGTGAGACATTTTTGTGATGGCTCCTCTGCTCGACTCCCGGCCTTGAGTCACGGCGTGGAAACCCAGGCCAATTTGTCCACCATTTGGATAGCAATATTTTGTCATTGAGCAAGACGAGAGCGGAGTGAGCATCCTCACGGGTGACAATCTCAAAAGCCTAGAATGGAGGGCTTTGAACCTGGCAAGGGAAGATGGAGGGAAAGTTGGATCACTTGGCTGGTCCTTCAGAATCCAGCTGGGTTGCTTGGCAACTTTAAGAGAAGTGGACTTCAACTCCCAGAATTCCCCAGCCAGCCCTGCTGGCTGGGGAATTCTGGGAGCTGAAGTCCACCTCTCTTCAAGTTGCCGAGTATGAAGAACGACGATTTAAACCAGGGGTCTTCAAACTTGGCCCTTTTGTGACTTGTGGACTTCAACTCCCAGAATTCCTCAGCCAGACACACTGGCTAAGGAATTCTGGGAGCTGAAGTCCACCTCTCTTCAAGTTGCCGAGTATGAAGAACGACGATTTAAACCAGGGGTCTTTAAACTTGGCCCTTTTGTGACTTGTGGACTTCAACTCCCAGAATTCCTCAGCCAGACACACTGGCTAAGGAATTCTGGGAGCTGAAGTCCGCCTCTCTTCAAGTTGCCGAGTTTGAAGAACGACGATTTAAACCAGGGGTCTTTAAACTTGGCCCTTTTGTGACTTGTGGACTTCAACTCCCAGAATTCCTCAGCCAGACACACTGGCTAAGGAATTCTGGGAGCTGAAGTCCGCCTCTCTTCAAGTTGCCGAGTTCGAAAAGCATTGATTTAAACAGTGCTGAGCCTGGCTGGGGAATTCTGGGAGTTGACGTCCACCTCTCTTAAAGCTGTCGAGTTTGAGATACTCAGCCAAGAAGGCCGGGGTGATCCAAGGCTGCCAAACCAGGCCGCCGACTCAGTGACTCACCCAGCGAGTCTGCCATTACCTGCAGGTTTTGCAATGTGACCGGAAAACAAAAATCTGCAACGCTTGCAAGCAGGTTGAGCGAGGGTGTGTGTGCGTTCAGACAAGCACGACAATCACAATTACGTGCGGCTGGAAACGAGGGCCGGGATGGTGCCGTGGAGGCGGCCAGCCCTGTTGCCTTTTAGGGCTAGGAGCTAGTCTGTTTGGTTCCTTAGCTGGGAAACGGGCTGGGTAGGGCCAGGCGTAAAAAGCTGTGGAATTTTGTTACCGAAAACAGCGAGATCATGGCAGTGAGCCCAGCCCAATCCTCCTGCAGCCAAGCCCCAGAACGGACGAGGCTTGTGAAATACCAGCGGTCCCTGACTTACGACGGTTCATTTAGTGACCATTCTAAGTTACAACGGCACTGAACAAAGCGACTCAGGAGCCTTTTTCACACTTGCCACCGTGGCAGCGTCCCCCGTGGTCAGGTGATCAAAGTTCCGAGGCTTGGGAACTGACTCGTGTTTACGACGGTCGCAGCATCCCCCCATGGGGTCATGGGGTCCCCCTTTCGCGACCGTCTTACAAACAAAATCAATTTGGCGAAGCGGGGTTCACTTAACGACCGTGTTCCTCGCTGAACAACTGCACTGATTCACTTAACACAGGGGTCTTCCGACTTGGCCCTTTTATGACTTGTGGAGCAACGGCTGAGGAATTCTGGGAGTTGAAGTCCCCAAGTTTGAAGACCCCTGTCTTAAAGCATCCTGGCTGAGGAATTCTGGGAGTTGAAGTCCACAAGTCATAAAAGGGCCAAGTTGGAAGACCCCGGCTTAACAACTGTGGCAAGGTAGGTCATAAAATGAAGCAAACTGTCTCACTTAGCAACAGAGATTTTGGGCTCACTTGTGGTCGTAAGTTGAGGACTACCTGCAGAGTATTCCCTCCTCCCATTCCTTCCCACAGCAACCTCCCTGCAGGGTAGGCCGAGCTGGGCTGAGGGACAGAGAGAATTGGGACTGGCCCAATTCCCCCCCCCCCGAATTCATACGGCGTGAAGGGAGACTTGAACCCAGGTTTCCCACACTCCCACACTCACTTTTCAAAGCCTTCAACGGCGCTGTCCAGATCCTGACCTGCTGGGGGCTCTTCCCCACTCCTTGAATCCCCCAGCACCGCGTGGAAACTGTGGGGGGGACTGCTGGAAAGAGGGCAGGGTCCCAGTTGTGAGACACCCCACCACCTACCACCCATCCCCCACCTCCTATCATCCACCGCCCATCACCCACCTCCCATCATCCACTGCCCATCACTAACCACTCAGTGCCCACCACACATCACCCACCTCCCATCATCCACCGCCCATCACTTACCACCCATCACCCAGTGCCCACCTCCCATCACCCACCACCCATCATCCACTGCCCATCACTCACCACCCATCACCCAGTGCCCACCTCCCATCACCCATCACCCACCACCCACCACCCATCATCCATCGCCCATCACTCACCACTCATCACCCAGTGCCCACCACGCATCACCCACCTCCCATCACCCACCACCCATCATCCACCGCCCATCACTAACCACTCATCACCCAGTGCCCACCACACATCACCCACCTCCCATCATCCACCGCCCATCACTTACCACCCATCACCCAGTGCCCACCTCCCATCACCCACCACCCATCATCCACTGCCCATCACTCACCACCCATCACCCAGTGCCCACCTCCCATCACCCATCACCCACCACCCACCACCCATCATCCATCGCCCATCACTCACCACTCATCACCCAGTGCCCACCACGCATCACCCACCTCCCATCATCCACCGCCCATCACTTACCACCCATCACCCAGTGCCCACCTCCCATCACCCACCACCCATCATCCACTGCCCATCACTCACCACCCATCACCCAGTGCCCACCTCCCATCACCCATCACCCACCACCCACCACCCACCACCCATCATCCATCGCCCATCACTCACCACTCATCACCCAGTGCCCACCACGCATCACCCACCTCCCATCATCCACCGCCCATCACTTACCACCCATCACCCAGTGCCCACCTCCCATCACCCACCTCCCATCATCCACCGCCCATCACTCACCACCCATCACCCAGTGCCCACCTCCCATCACCCATCGCCCACCACCCACCACCCATCATCCACCGCCCATCACTCACCACCCATCACCCAGTGCCCACCACGCATCACCCACCTCCCATCACCCACCTCCCATCACTCACCACCCATCTCCCAGTGCCCACCTCCCATCACCCATCACCCACCACCCATCATCCACCGCCCATCACTCACCACTCATCACCCAGTGCCCACCACGCATCACCCACCTCCCATCATCCACAGCCCATCACTCACCACCCATCTCCCAGTGCCCACCTCCCATCACCCATCACCCACCAGCCATCATCCACTAGCCATCACCAGTGCCCACCACGCATCACCCACCTCTCATCACCCACCTCCCATCATCCACCGCCCATCACTCACCACCCATCACCCACCGCCCATCATCCACCGCCGCCAGTCGGGACGCGCCTGGCGCGGGATGATGGTGGGGAGGTCAGCCCCCCCTCCAGCCGGGGGCCCGGGATCGGAGGGGGCAGGAGGGGGGGAGGGCGCCCGGGAGTCCTATAGACCTAGACCGAGCGAGGCGGGGCTGGCTCCGGATTGCGGCGAGGCTCCGTCGCTGAGCGGGGCAGAAGCGGCGGCGCCAGCCGGGACCCCCCCCTCCACACCCGCCACACCTGCCGGCCGCTTTCCCGGGACGGGCAACGCCTCCCGCCCGCCCCCGCCCGCCCCTATAAAGGGCGGCCGCCGGCAGCGCCCCGAGAGACCCGACCGGCCCGGCCGCGCTCGCCTGCCGCTCCCAGAGACCCCCCCCGCGCCCCCCCGACAGGTAAGGAGACCCCCGACTCCCCCCCAGATCGACCCCGCTTCTTCTGCGCCCCTCCCCCACCGGGTCCCTCGGCTCCCCGAAGCGCGTCCGGGGACCCTCGCCCGCGGAGGGTGGGGGGCTTGGCAGCAGGAGGAGCCCCCCCAGCTTTTGGGCAGGGGAAAAGGACAGGGAGGACTCCAGTTCCCATCCTCCTCCGCCTTATGGGAGCGGAGTCCCGGGCCTCTGTCCCCTCCCCCGCTTTTCCTGCGGCGCTGGCCGGGTGGGTCCCCCTCCACTCCTCTCCCGGACCCCCCCCCTCCTCGGAGCTGGGTCGAAAAGCCGGGAGGGGGGAGGGGAAGGAAGGGCCTGTTGCCCCCCCCCCCCGCACCACCACCAAAAAGCTCCCCGGCCCCTCCCGGCCCCTCCGGGAAGAGGATCCCACTGGGAGGTCCCAGACTGGGAACCGCCCCGACCTGGCCAGGGAGGCGCCCCCCTCGCCCCCCCCCTTTGCCCGGGATCCCGGCTCTGCGGGGGGAGGGGCTGGCTTCCCCCCCCCCCCAAAAAAAAAAGTGTGGTTGGAGTGAAGCAGATCCAGAAATGGATTTTGCCAGGAGGTGCAAAGACTTTTTTCCTACCTTGGAAAAAGAACCGGGTGGTGCTAAAAGTTGCTTTGTTTGTTCATCTCTCTCTCTCTCTCTTTGTCTCTCTCCATCTCTCTCTCTCTCTCTCTCTCTCTCTCTCTCTCTCTAGTCTGTCTCTCTCTCTCTCTGTTTATCACTCTTTCTGTCTCTTTTTCTCTTTCTGACTCTCTCTCTCTCTCTCTCTCTCTCTCTCTCTCTCTCTCTCTCTCTCTCTCTATATATATATATATATATATATATATATATATATATATATATATATATATATATATATATATCTTTATCTCTCCATCTCTTTCTCTCTGTCTCTCTCTTTCTCTCTCTCTCTCTCCCCTTCTCTCTCTCTCCGTCTCTTTATCTCTCCGTCTCCATCTCTCTCTCTCTCTCTCCTTCTCTCTGTCATCTCTATGTGTGTGTCTATCTTTCTATCTCTCTCTCTCATATCTATGTCTATATCTGTCTATTTCTCTATCTATCTCTATCATCTTATCTAATCTCAAATTATTATGCCACCCATTCCACTGTTACAGTGACTCCGGATGGCCTACGATACAATAAAATCCTTCATTTCACAACCATTTGTTTAGAGACCGTCCAGAGTTACAAAGGGACTGAAAAAAGTGACTTATGACCATTTTCCACACTTAACGACCGTCGCAGCATCGCCGTGCTCACGTGATCAAAATTCGGATGCTCGGCAACTGGTTCATAGTTAATGACGGTCGCGATGGCATCCCGGGGTTCACGTGATTCACTTTTGTGATGATCTGACAAGCAAAATCAGTGGGGGAAGCCCGATTCACAACCCTATATACTCACTTAAGGACTGCACTGATTCCCTTAACAGCTGTAGCAGGAAAAGACGTAAAAACGGGGCTAAATTCATTTAACATTCTTGCTTACCAGTGGCAATTTGGGGCTGAATTGTAGAGACAAGTCAAACGCTATAGTAATATAAATCTGTGATATGTATTAAATGTATATATAATAAGTCCAAAACGATTAAAATGGAGAGGATTAAATAGGAAGCTTCTCAAAAGAGCAAGCAGATGCCTCCGGCGCACCCCGAGTAACGCAGCCCCTCTTCCCCCCCACAGGTGTCTTTGTGAGGATGCCGGACACTTGCCAGGGTCCGGCCCGGCCCGGCCCCCTGGTGACCCTAAACGTGGGTGGGAAGCTGTATAGCACCACCCTGGAAACCCTGACTCGCTTTCCCGACTCCATGCTGGGCGCCATGTTCCGGGGGCCCCAGCCGGCCCTCCTGGACAGCTGCGGGAACTACTTCATCGACCGCGACGGCAAGACTTTCCGCCACGTCCTGAATTTCCTCCGTTTTGGCCGGCTAGACCTTCCGGAGGGCTACGCCGAGCTCTCCCTGCTGCGGGCCGAAGCGGACTTCTACCAGATCCGTCCGCTCCTGGATCAGCTGCAGCGGGTCGAGGCGGAGCGATGTCGCCAGCGGAGCAACGCGGTGCTCCACGCCGATGTGGACCTGAACTCACGCCAGCTGCATTTCAACGTGCGCCGCGGGCCCCAGAACTACGAGCTCAGCTCTTGCACCGTGGAGATCTTCACCGCAAATGTCTTCTGCACCGACAGGCATTTTCTGGCTGTTCTGCGTAGATACTTGGGCCGCCTTGATCATGCCAATGGGAATGTGGAGGAAGGGTCTCCTGGTGGAAAGCCGGACCCATCCTGGAGAGGACCAGGGCTTCCCAAAGCTCAGGCAGCTGTCCGGGAACCCGGAGGGTGGAAGTGTTGGTCTCCCAACGGCAATCGGGGAATTTGTTTGGGCGACTCCACGGACGAAGATGTGGAGACGGATGACGAGATGCCAGACGGTTCGTCGGAAAATTCCCTCGTGGAAGCCACCATGTGCCACCACCTATGCTTGGAGTGGGCCCCATGTCCAACTGCTCTGCCAGCTGTGGAGTACGCCAAACAGAAGCTGCGCCAGCTGTGGGTGGGCGGGCGAGAGATCCGGTCCTCCAACGAATTTCTGGAAGAGGTGTTGAAGGTGGCCTTGGCCCAGGGCTTCCGAGTAGATTCGGTCTTCCCTGACCCAGCCGATATCCTGAACGCTCGTTCGTTGCGTTTTGTGCGACACTGAATAGCTCAGCCCAATGTCAGGGCAGAGGCAGCCCGTGGCAGCCGACTCTCCCACCAGCCGGACCAAAAGGGTAAGCAGGAGTGTTTGTCTGAAACGCTATTGGGTTGGTTGGTTGGTTGGTCTGAAATGGTGTAGGTTTCCTGCCTAAATAGGGTGTTGGACTAGAACAGGGATCCCCAACCTGTTGGCCACTGGGCCCTGGGAATATCCGGTGAAACCCCCCCTCCCACTCACGGTAGCACCGCCATGCGGGCGCTAGTGGCCCCATTTGCACGTGTGGGGACGCTAGCACCGCCGCCAGCGTCAAGTGGGCGCCAGTGGCCCATTTGCACATGAGTGCATACACTAGCACTGCACTGTGCACATGCCCATTTGCACGTGCACGTGCAGGGCCACACACGGGCACATTTCCCTGCTGCCCCCTTTCCTTCCGGGCTGCCAAGATTGGGGGGCTCTGGACGAGAAGATCTCCACAATCCCTCCCGACTCTGTTGTCCTGTTATTCTTCCTCCATCTCTTTAAGAAGAGACTGAACAGCCCCATCTCTGAAATGGACCATGGTCTCCTGCCCGGACAAGGGGTTGGACTAGAAGACCTCCAGGGTCCCTTCCAACTCTGTGGCAGGCAGTCCTCGACTTACAACAGCTCATTTAGTGACCATTACAAGTTACAACAGTGCTGAAAAAAGTGAGTTATGACTATTTTTCACACTTGTGACCATTGAAGCATCCCCAGGGATCAAAATTCAGACACTTGGGCAACTGATTCATATTTATGACGGTCGCAGGGTCCCCCTGGGTCACATGATTTCCCCCTTTGGGACCGTCTGACAAGCAAATTCCATAGGGAAACCAGATTCGTTTAACAGCTTTGTTACTGATTTAACGACCGGGAGAAGAAAAATCATAAAACGGGGCAAAACTCGCTATAACAAATATCTCGCTTAACGACAGAAATTTTGGGCTCAGATGTGGTCGTAAGGCAAGGACTGCCTGTATTCTGTTTTTTATCCAAACTAAGTGGCAATGGTGATGTCACGAGGTAGGGGACAAGGATTGTGTGTTTTACACCATGAGGTCATTTAGCGACCATTCAAATTTACAACGGTGCTGAAAAACGTGACTAAGGACCATTTTTCGCACTTAACGACCGTTGCACCATCCCCGTGGTCACGCGATCCTATTTGTTACCGTGTCCTGGGGGGTCATGCGATCCCCTTCTCTGACGACCAAACTCACCGGGGAAGCCATATTCACTTAACAACCGGGTGATTCACTTAACAACCGCAGGAGTTTGCTTGCCAACGGTGGCTAGAAAGGGTCGTAGAACGAGGCAGATCTCATTTAGCCATATTCACTTAGCAACCACAGGGGTTCGCTTGCCAACGGTAGCTAGAAAGGGTCGTAGAACGAGCCAGATCTCATTTAGCCATATTCACTTAACAAACGGGTGACTCACTTAACAACCGCAGGGGTTCGCTTGCCAACGGTAGCTAGAAAGGGTCGTAGAACGAGCCAGATCTCATTTAGCCATATTCACTTAACAACCGGGTGACTCACTTAACAACCGCAGGGGTTCGCTTGCCAACGGTGGCTAGAAAGGGTCGTAGAATGAGGCAGATCTCATTTAGCCAGTGTCTGGCTTAGCAACAGAAATTTTTTTTGGGGGGGAGGCAAACTGGGGTGGTAAAGTCGAGGTGTGCAACTCAGAAACCCGGAAGCTGACCCAGGGAAGGGGAAAAAAAGCATACGCTCTGCTCTTCTCAGCCGTGGTTTGCTTAACCCTGTTTATTGCGTCAACTTGCCAGAGCCGGTTGGCTTTCTTGTGTTATTGTGCCACAAGCCGGCGTGGGTGGATTCACGCGGCACCTTAGTCAAACAAACCTTATTCTGGCTTGGCCCAAGGTCTAAATCCCAGCCAGCTGGGCCAAATTTCTGACTTGGCCAAGGGCTTTAAAAGTGGGGGGACCCCTCGGCCCGGCCATGTCCGGACCTGGGAACAAAGAGGGGAGTTGGGGAGGGGGCTTCTCCTCAAACCCGCAGGCAGACCTCCTTCGCAGGGGTTTGGCAACCGTTGGGAGGACCAAGCAGCCTTTTGAAGAGGCAAAACCGGGTGGAGATCCTGAAGGCTGACTAATCCCTGGTTTAGGATGGGAGGGAGGGTAGTAGTGGATGACAGGGAGGATCCAAGCTTTAAAGGGGAGGATCCAAGCACCTGAAATGAGAACATTAAGATGGGCCCCGTCCAACCAAATGAGTTTCAAGGTGGAGAAAAGCAAAGTCTTAGGCAGGAAAAATCAAAGGTTTTAAGTACAGAATTCCGTGTTTTGCAACCCGGGCAGTTTCAGGATCCAAAAAAAGATCTTGGAAAAACTTGAAGGACGGGCCCTATGCATCAAGATGAATATTTCAGCTGGAGAAAAGCAAAGTTTGACACCTAGGCAGGAAAAACCAAAGGTACAAGCACAGATTGGGCGAGACCCAGCTCAAAAACAGCCACGGTGAGAGGGATCTCGGAGTCCCAGTGGACGATCGCTTGACCCTGAGCCAGCCGTGTGCGGCAGCAGCCAAAAGAGCCAACACAATCCTGGGTTGCACAAACGGAGGCATAGAATCGAGATCACGCAAAGTATCAGTACCGCTTTATAAAGCCTTAGTAAGGCCACACCTGGAATATTGCAGCCAATTTTGGTCATTGTATCACAAAAGGGACGCGGTGGCTCAGTGGGTTAGGACGCTGAGCTTGTCGATCAGAAGGTCGGCAGTTTGGCGGGTCGAATCCCGAGTGCCGCGTAGCAGAGTGAGCGCCTGTTACTAGTCCCAGCTTCTGCCAACCTAGCAGTTCGAAAGCACGTAAAAATGCAAGTAGAAAAATAGGGACCACTCCGGTGGGAAGGTAACAGCGTTCCGTGCGCCTTTGGCGTCTAGTCATGCCGGCCACATGACCACGGAGACGTCCTCGGACAAGCGCTGGCTCTTCGGCTTTGAAACGGAGATGAGCACCGGCCCCTAGAGTCGGAAACGACTAGCACGCATGTGCGGGGGAACCTTTACCTTTACCTTATCACAAAAAAGAGGTTAAGACTTGGGTAAAAAGGGCAAAAAAAAGCAAGTAGGATGATCAAGGGCCCGGAGATTAAAACATAGGAGGAACAATTGCAGGGTTTGGGCATGTCTAGTCTAGAGAAAAGAAGGACTAAGGGGTGACATGATGGCAACATTCCAGAATTTGAGGGGCTGCCCCAGAGAAGAGGGGGTCCACCTATTCTCCAAAGCACCTGAAGGCAGGATGAGAAACAAAAGATAGAAACGAACCAAGGAGAGAAGCAACCCAGAACTAAGAAGAAATTTCCTGACAGTGACAACAATTAACCAGTGGAACAGCTTGCCACCAGAAGCTTTGGGTGCTCCGTCCCTTTTTAAGAAGAGACTGGACAGCTGTTTCTCTGAGATGTTATAGGGTTTTGTGCTTGAGCAGGGGTTGGGCTAGAAGACCTCTGCGGTCCCTTCCAACTCCCAGATCAATTAACCAGTGGAACGACTTGCCTCCAGAAGTTGTGGGTGCTCTAACACTGGAGGCTTTGAAAAGCAGACTGGAATGGTATGTAGGGTCTCCTGCCTGAGCAGGGGGGTTGGACTAGAAGACCTCCCAGGTGCCTTCCAACTCTTGTTATTCTGAATGCTACCAGTCGGGGAAGCCTGGGCGGAGAAGAGCTGCACGGCCCCGGCAGCGAGTGGTACGTGGTGATCCTCGGAGGTCAGAGGGAGAAGAAAACGCGCCCTATTCGGACGTTGACAAACAGGCCTTTGTTCGGAGCGCCCGGCTGCCTCCAAAGCCTGCCTTTGTGTGCCTTGACTCACAAATTCTCTCCCATTTCTCACCCACCCTGCTTTTTCTTCCCCCTTTCTAGATTGCACCCACCGCCTGAGCTTTGGGCCTCCAGATGTGGCCGATATGGAACAGCCACGGAGGGGGTCCTCCCCTCCAAATCATTCATCTTTGGCTTTGGCGAGGAAGAGTCTACAAGAGTCTACAAGGAAGATTTATTTATTTTATTTTATTTTATTTTAATTCCATTTATATCCCGCCCTTCTCCGAAGACTCAGGGCGGCTTACAAGCTTAGCAGTAGCCTTCATTCTATGTATATGCCTGCTTATTAGGGCTTTCACACACACCCCCAAGTGGCATTATTACAAAGTCAGCTTAATTGCCCCCAACAATCTGGGTCCTCATTTTACCTACCTGGGAAGGATGGAAGGCCGAGTCAACCTTGAGCCTGGTGGGACTCGAACCTGCACTAATTGCAGGCAGCTGATGGATGAGGAAGGCTGGAGCATCCACTGGGGGCGGGGGGGGGGAAGAGGAATGACCTCACGGTGACATTACTCCGTGATTGACACCACGCACATCCCAAGGCACTTGCGTTTATGATGCAAGCTGAGTTATCTGAGTTGGCTGCAAACATACAGAAGTAGTCCTTGACTTATGACGGGTCACTTAGGAAAAGTAAAGACTTATGACGGGAACCCAAAAAAAGGTACAGGTGGCCCTTGACTTTTGACCACAAGTGAGCCCCAGATTTCTGTTAAGCGAATCATTTTTTTTCAAAGTGAATTTTTGCTCCGTTTTACGACCTTCCTTGCCCCAGTTGTTAAGAGAATCGCCGCAGCTAATAAATTACTCACACGGTCATGAAGCTAATCTGACTTTGCTTGTCAGAAGGTCGCAAAAGGGGATCACGTGACCCCAGGTCACTGCAACTGTCATAAATACGAGTCAGTTGCCAAGCGTCTGAATTTTGATCATGTGACCGTGGGAAAGGTACAACGGTCGTGTGAAAAACAGTAATAAATCACTTATTTCAGTGACGTAACTTTGAACAGTCAGTAAATGAACTGTTGTAACTAGGGGACTATCTGTATTTCACATGCGGTGGAGCAAACTGCAGACCACAAAAATTTAAGGGATACAGGTAATCGACTTACGAGCAATCGCTTAGTGACTGTTCTGAATTACAACGGACCTCCGTGGGGGCACTCACAACCCGGTTCCGAAATTCTGACAGGCACCCTAGTTGTGTGGCCACACGGCTGTGTGTCACGTGCTTGGCAACGGGCCTTCTTTTACAGCCAGCTGCAGTGTCCCACGCTCCTGTGACTCATTTTATGACGGTTTTACCGAAAACTGGCATTTACTACAGCCAGCCTATTGACAACCATTGGATCATTAAACGACCGTCGTGGTCATTTTACGACCGCATCTATCACTTGACGGCCACTGCCAAAAAAGTTGTAAAATCAGGTTCGTCGTGTGAGTGATCCGCTTTACGACCTTCACGATGGGCAGGTTCCATGATGGTTATAAGTCAAGGACTATGTCACAAATAACCCTGGCTAGTCTTTAAAATGTGCTTTTCCAGATTTTTTCAAATTATGGTAATATTTCAACCGGCCTCAGACCAGTTCTTGCTTTGTAATTAATATAATTTGGGGGTGGGTTTCTGCCTGTATTTAATGGGGTGGCCCTCGTCACCCTTTTTAATTTATTTTGCTTCTAATTTATGGGGAGCGTTTTCATACACACCGGCCTCCCATCTCTGCACACAAAGTGGGGGGGGGGGTTGTTTGCGGGAAATTCATGACTCCCTGGCGGCTGCTGGATGGGGACAATGGGAGATGTAGTCCAACCCATTTGAAAAGCAGAAGGAGGCGGCTTTCTTAGGACCACGTTCAGTTTTCCTGGCCTCTTTTGCCTTTTGCTGGCAAACCAGGAGGCACAAAGGAATGAATAATTGTGTTCTCGGCTCGGGTGCGAACGGGGAAGAAGAACATCGTACAAAATTTGCCTAGGTTGAATTTTTTTTTCCCTCCTTCAAGAGCAACGCAAGAGCCTGCCAGCCTGTGGGGGGCAAGACCCTCGGTGTGATTGTCACGACACAATAAAGCTCGGCAATTTTGTTTTTCCCCTCTGATCTCTTGTGTGAAACCTGGGTTTGCCGTATTTGGGGAAGGGGGCGGCAACGGGGGAGATTCCCCCAGCTTCTTCGTCGGGTGTAAGAGAGGCTACGAGGACCGTCGGTGGGTCCAGATCCAGAAGCCCATAGAGAACCGTGGGTTCATTTAATGACCAAGAAGTTCGTTTTACAACCGCGGCGGACACTTGATGGCCACCAACACAAAACAAGGTCATCAAATCGCCATCACTCCGTCGCTGCTCCTCCATTCCCGGGTCGTGAAAGCAAAACCTCCGAAGGCTGTGTTTGGATTTGGGGAGCCACTTCAGCATCAATTCTCTGGCTGCATTTGGAACCGTTGCCCAGGGCCTGGGGGGCTTCAGTGGGGGGAGGGGCATGGCAGCTAAGTGGAGCTAAGCATGCATGGAAGCAGATGGATTTGAAAACGGGCAGCTGAGGGGTTTTTTTACTTTTTCATGCACTAAAATCTATTTGCTTTAAATATATATAAAAAGGTAAAGGCTCCCCCGCACATGCGTGCTAGTCGTTTCCGACTCTAGGGGTCAGGGCTCATCTCCGTTTCAAAGCCGAAGAGCCAGCGCTTGTCCGAGGACGTCTCCGTGGTCATGTGGCCGGCATGACTAGACGCCAAAGGCGCACGGAACGCTGTTACCTTCCCACCGGAGTGGTCCCTATTTTTCTACTTGCATTTTTACGAGCTTTCGAAGTGCTAGGTTGGCAGAAGCTGGGACGAGTAACAGGCGCTCACTCTGCTACGCGGCACTCGGGATTCAACCCGCCAATGTGTGTGTGTGTGTGTGTGTGTGTGTTTGTGTGTGTGTTTGTGTGTGTGAAGTATTTATCAAGTCTTTTGAATACCTTGCTAGTTAAATCTTTCCTGTTTCAGCCTATCCCAAGGCTATCCGCAGGCTATAGTCACAACTTACGACAGTTCATTATTTGTGTAAATTATTCAAATTGCTAATAAAGAATTATATATATATTTGGGTAGGGTTTCTTGCAGATGTTTCATGACCCAGCTAGGGAACATCATCATTAGTAAGGAGGAGGAGAACTGGGGGGTCCCTGGTACTCTCTGAGTTGGTGGTTTCTTGCAGACGTTTCATGACCCAGCTAGGGAACATCATCAGTGATAGAAAGGGGGGGGCTTGCAAAGAGGAGGAGGAGTGAGGGAGGAGGAAGAGGACTTTGAGGGTCCTTAGTGCTTTGTGATCTGGGTTGTTTCCTTGTGGACGTTTCATGACCCAACTAGGGAACGTCATCAGTGTACATTTTAATTTGTAAATAACAGCATGCGTGCAAAGGCTAGGAGCTTTAATGCTCTCTAATAGAAAAATATTCGTAATATTTAACACCCGCTTCCTTGCTGGTTTCCGATTTGCCAAAACGCCAAAGAGAGGGGCTGCTTCCCCCATCATGAGACACACACACCCCAACCCAAATGACAACCATGAGCTGGGCCTCCTCCAGACATGAAGACTACAAGTCCCAGAATTCTCAGCTCAACATGGCTGCTCCTCTAAAAGTTGGCCCCTCAAACGAGGCGAGGTCCTAAAATCGGGCACGGGCCCCTTAACGACCTCACCACTTGGGGAGGGAATTGTGGTCGTACGTTGAGGACTCTCTGGAGCTGGCTCCTCACGAGCTGTTCTCGGAGACACGGGGCTGCTGTCCCTACTGGAAACAATAAACTGGGTTAGTTATTTCTAGGAAAACTCTGGTCACCGGATGTTTGGAAGCCAAGATGTAGTTGCATGCATTGGCCAGTAGAGGGCACAGCTTCCCATTGGTGTTGATGGATTCATTTTTTACAGTGAATCTCCAACTGGCGCTCCCGGGACAGGAAGTATAGGGGGAGTCGGCTTATTTGGATGCCCAATGCAGGATGTGGGGTTTATTTGGGGGTGGGGGAGAAGGCTGCAGGGGAAAAGGCACCAACAGGAGACCCTTAGGGGATTCCTTAACTCAATGCGTCTCAGTTCCAGCAACTTTAAGAAGGGTGGACTTCAACTCCCAGAATTCCTCTGCCAGGAATTCTGGGAGTTGAAGTCCATCCCTCTTAAAGTTCTCCAGACTGAAAAACACTGATTTAAAAATTGTTCATTATGGGTTTCCTCCCCCCCTCCCATTACTGGCTTTATCATATTTTATCATGCCAAACCAATCTTATTTCATTCTTCGATAAAGGGACTAAACTAATAGACCAGCGAAACGTTGTGGACGTAGTATACTTAGATTTCAGTAGGGCATTTGATAAGGTAGATCACAATCTACTCCTTGGTGAGCTAGAAAAAGGTGGGATAGACAACATCACCCCCGGATGGATCTCTGGCTGGCTGGTAAACCTACTCAACGAGTAGTCCTCAACGGCACTACATCCACACGGAAGGAAGGAAGCAGTGGGGGACCACAAGGCTCCATCTTGGGCCCAGGACTCTCCAATCTCTTCATCAATGACTTAGACGAGGGAATTGAGGGGGAACCCACCAAACTGGCAGGAGTAGCCAGAAGACAAACTCGGGATCCAAAAAGATCTTGACGGACTTGAACAACGAAATGAGTTTCAAGGTGGAGAAAAGCAAAGTTTGACACCTAGGAAGGAAAAACCAAAGGTACAAGCACAGACTGGGCGAGACTTGCCTCAAAAACAGCCACAGTGAGAGGGACCTCGGAGTCCCAGTGGACGATCGCTTGACCCTGAGCCAGCCGTGTGCGGCAGCAGCCAAAAAGGCCAACACAATCCTGGGTTGTATAAACAGAGGCAAAGAATCAAGATCACGCGAGGCATTAGTACCGCTATGTAAAACTCTAGTGAGGCCACATCTGAAATATTGCAGCCAATTTTGGTCACCGTATCACAAAAAAGATGTTGAGAGTTTGGAAAAAGTTCAGAGAAGAGCAACTCAGAGGATCCAAGGCCTGGAGACCAAAACATACGAAGAACAGCCGCGGGACTTGGGTCTGGCTATAGAGAAAAGAAGAAACAGGGGTGACATGATAGCAGCGTTCCAGTATTTGAGGGGCTGCCCCAAAGAAAAGGGGGTCACGTTATTCTCCAAAGCACCAGAGGGAAAGATGAGAAACAATGGTTGGAAACTGACCAAAGAGAGAAGCAACCTGGAATTAAGGAGAAACTCCCTGAAAGTGAGGACAATTAACCAGTGGAACTGCTTGCCACCAGAAATCAATGGAGGTTTTTAAGAAGAGGCTAGACAATCACTTGCCTGAAATGGTACAGGGGGCTGGACTAGAAGACCTCCAAGGTCCCTTCCAGCGTCTATTCTATTCTATTCTATTCTATTCTATTCTATTCTATTCTATTCTATTCTATTCTATTCTGAATTTTGCTTTGAGCAGGATTCACCCCCCCTCCCTCTGTCAATCAATAGTTTGCCTTTGCAAATCGGTGCCTTCTGGGTTCCAGAACCCCTTTGAGTTTGGGAAAGTTCCTGCTCCGAGTTTGGGAAAGTTTCTTAATTTCTTGAGATCAAGAAATAATGTTATTTCTTGCACACCCCACTGTGGTTTTCAGAGTGCCAAAATAGCGCAGGGCAAACGTCAGCCACACGACCTGGCAGGGCAGGGTGTGAATGTTTGATAGCATGATAAATCTCTCCTTTTGCACCACTCCCTTCTGGCTGATTCACACAACCCAGGGCAGAGGTGGCTGCCGGCGTCACGTGGGCCCTGACCTACATTCTCCTTTGGGTCTGAGTAAGCATCCTTCCCCCGGGCCGGTTTTCCCCCCCCCACCCCCGCCTGGCTCTGACACACAGGCACGTGGTCCCTGCTCACCTGGGCGCTGTCCAGTCCGGCTTTTCCTTCCGGGATTTCTGTCCTTCCAAGGACGTGTTCAGACCGGAAGGTTGGGGCATGAGGGGAGGGGGTTAAAAGGGGGCCCCAGCACACCTGCAGTCAAGCCAGGATGCTGGGGAAGCCCCTGGTCCAGCAAGAGGCTGCAGGTGAGAATATCCCCCTTGGAGCATGTGCAGAGGGATTCTTAAAACGTTCAGGTTGCTTCAGTTTGGACCTGATGATGTTATCTAGTTGGGTCATGAAAGGTCTGCAAGAAAACGACCAATTTCAGAGAGCACCAAGGACCCCACAGTCGTCGTCCTCCTCCTCCTCCTCCTCCTCCTCCTCCTCCTCCTCCTCCTTCTTCTTCTTCTTCTTCTTCTTCTTCTTCTTCTTCTTCTTCTTCTTCTTCTTCTTCTTCTTCTCCTCTTCTTCCCTCCCTCCTCCTCCTCCTCTTCTTCTTCCTCTTCCTCCTCCTCCTCCTCCTCCTCCCACTGTCTTCTAGCACTGATGATGTTCCCTGGTTGGGTCATGAAACATCTGCAAGGAAACCACCCAGCTCAGAGACCCCCAAGGACCCCACAGTCGTCCTCCTCCTCCTCCACTTCTTCTTCTCCTCTTCCTCTCTCCCTCCTCCTCCTCCTCCTCCTTTTCTTCTTCTTCTTCTTCTTCTTCTTCTTCTTCTTCTTCTTCTTCTTCTTCTTCTTCTTCTTCTTCTTCTTCTTCTTCTTCTTCTTCTTCTTCTCCTCTTCTTCCCTCCCTCCTCCTCCTCCTCTTCTTCTTCCTCTTCCTCCTCCTCCTCCTCCTCCTCCTCCTCCTCCCACTGTCTTCTAGCACTGATGATGTTCACTGATTGGGTCATGAAATGTCTGCAAGTAAACCACCCAGCTCAGAAACCCCCCAGCACCCTACAGTCCTCCTCCCCCCCTTCTTCTCATCCTCCTCCTCCCCCTTCCACTCTGCAAATCCTGCCTCCCTTCTAGCACTGATGATGTTACCTAGTTGGGTCATGAGACGTCTGCAAGGAAACCACCCAGCTCAGAGACCCCCAAGGACCCAACAGTCGTCCTCCTCTTCCTCCACTTCTTCTCCTCTTCCTCTCTCCCTCCTCCTCCTCCTCCTCCTCTTCCTCCTCCTCCTCCTCCTCCTCCCACTGTCTTCTAGCACTGATGATGTTCCCTGGTTGGGTCATGAAACGTCTGCAAGGAAACCACCCAGCTCAGAGACCCCCAAGGACCCAGATTTGAACCCTGAGCTGCAAAGACCTTCAAGATGACTATGATCTGGAGAGAAGATGGCTTCGGTCTGAGAAGGGCTCACGTTCGATCGGTTAACTGGGTTAACTGAGAGGGCCCAAGAGCCTGCCCAGTCCTCTCTGACCCACAATCCTCAGCAACCAGAGAGAAGGATGCTTTCTCACCCATTCTCTTAAACCCCGGTTCCAAGGTCGCTTGTGGTTAGTGCTCTAATCTAAGATCTTTAGGGGGCCAGGCAGGACAGAGAAATTCACCACCCAGGCACTTGCCGTCCTTTATTAGAAGATTATTAGACGATTAGAACAATTGAAACGGTTCCCATCAGGCCTTGCTGGCCTGGGGAATTCTGGGAGTTGAAGTCCACCCATCTTCAGGTTGCCCAGGTTGGGAAACACTGAGCCACAATCCCGACTGTCAAGGCGCCACAAAGCCGACAGACTGGGGAGCTGCCTCTGCCAGGCTAATGGGAAAATCCTCGAATGGTGCACTTGGAAAGTACCCTCAAGGGTCATCTAGTCCAACCCCGTCCAGTCAAACCAGTTCAGCCATTCTGGAGAGCCGATGCCCATTCTTGGTTTCTGAGATTCTTGGTTTCTGTGATTCGTGGTTTTTTTATGATTCTTGGTTTTTCTATGATTCGTGGTTTCTATGATTCTTTTTATGATTCTTGGTTTCTGAGATTCTTGGTTTCTTGGCCTCAAGAATCTCAAGGCACCAAGCTCTAGAACCCAGGGCCAAACAGACCACGGAAACGGGGTTCCAGAAGGCCCTCGGGGCCCCGCCCACCCCTTCCTGGCTCCGCCTGTTAGCTGCTCACCATGGGCCATCCTGCACCTCCTGCCCCAACACCCCCTTGGCCCACCCCAGCTGTCCTCCTCCTCCTCCTCCTGGCCGGGGGAGGCACGGAGGGCTGCCTCCACTGCGGGCACGAATTCAAGAACTTGCGGATACGCTTTGCCCAGCTCTGCACCCGCTACCGAGAGCGTTTCGCCCGGGGGGGCTGCTCCAAGCACCCCTGGGGGGCAGAGGCTGTCCGGGACTTCGCCTTAGGTAGAGAGAGACCCCAGGACCTCAACCGGGGGGGGGAGATAGAGAAGGGGGAGGGGGAGGCACCCCACCCATAGGAGGGAGCTCACCCTACCCCGCAGAGGGGGGGGTTAGGTCTCCAATGTGCCCCCCCTCCCCGGCTGTTGGAACAAAAGGAAGGGTCTGGACCCGTGGACACAGTGACCGTCGGAACTTCGGATCCGGGTCGTAAGTCCCCTTTTTTCAAGTCGGTCGTAATTTTGATCAATCGATCAATCAATCATCAGAATAGAGCAGCAAGGGACCTCGGAGGTCCTCTAGTCCAACCCCCTGCTCGGGCAGGAGACCCTGTGTCTTTTTAGGCAAACGGCCGTCCAATCTCTCCTTAAAGGACGACTCGTAGTGTGTGGTTTGTCAGCCACTTTCTTCGGTCGCTAAGCGGCCCGTCCTAAGTCACTTTTGCCGCCTTGCACAAAACTGTGCAAGTCTCCTTCCCGCCAACGTTGCGCTTCCGCCTGAGAGTTTTTGGCTGGACGCCGAGTCTCGTTTTCCTCCAGAACGACAGCCCTGCAAGGTAGGACAGGTCGAACAGCACAGAATCGGCCCACACTGCTTCCCGGGCTTCAGGACCAAGCAGGGTTGGGCACCGACTTTCCCCGCAGGCAGCTATCCCCCAGGTCCAGCCCCGGCTTGCAACAGCCCCCCCTTCTCTATTTTCTCGCCTCCCCCCCCCAGATGAGGCAGCTCTGGACCTGCTCCTGGAGAAAGCCCACCGGGTGCTCCGGGTGATCGGTAAGCGGGTCCCAAGCCCCCCCGCCACGGTGGGCTTCGGCAGGGTTCAAGGGCCTGGCCGGGGACGATGGGAGTTGTAGTCCATGGCTCTTCCTTCTTTCCCTTAGAAATAAAACAGAGCTTTGCAGATGTCCCGAGGTTTTGGAACTGGCTGCACGACGTTAAGATCCCCAGCGAGACCCGAGAAGGTGGGAGGATCTGCACTCGGCTCTTCGGGGGGGTTGGGGGCTTTGTCTGGCTGGGGAGGGGTCCAGTCTGTCTGCCTGCTTTCCCAAAGAGGAAGGCCCCCCCAAGAGAAAGGCTTGAATCGGGCTCATTTCAAACACAGCTAGTCCTCGGTTTAACAGCCAAAATGGAGCCCAAGATTTCCGTTGCTAAGCGAGGCAGTGAGCTTCGTCCCCTCCCCCTTTTGCCGCCTTTCTGGCTGCCGTTGTTAAGCGAATCACTGCATCTGTTAAGTGAGTCAACCTGGCTTCCCCGGTGACGTGGCTTGATATGAAGGTTGCAGAAGGGGATCGTATGATTACTGTGGCCGTCATAAATACGGGTCGGTAGCCGGGTCTCTGAATTTTGACCACGTGACCACGTGGGGAACGCTGCCATGGTCGTAAGTGTGAACAGCGGGTCCTAAGTCACTTTTTTGCAGTGTCATCATGACTCCGAAAGTTCAATAAACGTTTATCAGTCCAGGGAGCTGAGGGAGCTGAGTCAGTGTGTGTGTGTGTGTGTGTGTGTGTGTGTGTGTGTGTGTGAGAGAGAGAGAGAGAGAGAGAGAGAGAGAGAGAGAGAGACTAGATGACCTTGAGGGTCCCTTTCCGATCTTGACCTTAGGGGGATTCTGTGATTCCGTTTGCAAAAGGGCATAGGAACCAAAATGCTCTTAACACACCCCTAAGTGACTTATAAAGGCAGAATTAGAAAAAAAAACAACAACTTCGCAATAAATAGAAATAAAGAAATTAGAAGAACGGGTTGACAAACGATGATATAATGGACCAAGGTCGAGATATTTGTAAAGGGTGTCGTTTCGGCTAACGTGGCAGGCAGCTTCATAAATTTAAATTTAATTAATTGGATAAAACGATGGGCAAGAATCCCGCACCGGAATTTCCAAAAACACCCGTGCGTATTTTGCAAATCGGACAAGGGGTCTAGTCCTCATGATCCTAAGGCGAAAGGTCGCTCTGAATCGGCTCATCATCTGGGGCATTTATTTTTCACTGCCTATTACTGTCTGTTTTTATTCTTTCTCTTCCAGCTCTGTGTCCACCTGCTTGCCGTAAGTTCCCCCCACCCCCAATAAAGCCCTCAGATGGATCATTATTTTAAGGAACTTTGATTTTTTTTCCCCATCATATCGATATATTTGCGGTGCCTTTTTAAATTCTGGTAAGCTGCCTTGAATGGCGGGGACAGAAAGTTGCAGGTATGAAATGTAATAATAAATTTTTAAAAAATTAATAAAATGGCAAACACCCTGTAAGTAGAGAGTCCCCCACAATTGAGCCCCAAATTTCGGTTGTTAAGCAAGGCAGTTGTTAAGTGAAATTTGCCCCCTTTTACGACCTCCCTTGCCACGGTTGTTAAGTGAATCACTCCAGTTCTTCAGTTAGAAATCCAGTCGTTAAGTGAATCCGGCTTCCCCATTTGACTTTGCTTGTCAGAAGGTCACCAAAGAGGATCACTGCGACCGTCATAAATGTGAGTCAGTGGCCAAGCATCCGAATTTTGATCACGTGACCACGGGGAGGCTGCCTGTGAAAAACGGTGCTAAGACACATTTTTCAGTGCCGTCGTAACTTGGAGCGCTCACTAAACGAACCGATGTAAGTCGGGGACTGCCTGCACGCTGCTTTGCGGAAAGAAGGGGGCAGCCGTGGAGGGGAAACGTCTCTCGCTGACCTCGCATCCGGCCCCTTCGCGGCATTTCTGCAGCCGAGCCTCCATTCACCGGTGGAACTCCCCGCCACAAGTTATAATGGCCCCTGCTGAAGGTCGTCTTCAAGTTACAACCATTCGTTGAGCGACCTGTCAAAGGTACGGCAGCACCGAAAGAAAAAGAGATTTGTGAGGGTTTTTCCACACTTACGACCGTGGTCACATGATCCAAATCCGGACGCTTGGCAACCGACTCCCGTTTACAACGGTCGCAGCGTCCCGGAGGCCCAGTGATCCCCCTTTCCGACAAGCTAAGTCGGAGGGGAAGTTGGATTCACTTAACAACCGTGCGACCCGCTTAACGACTGCCGTGACTCGCTGAACAACGGTGGCACCGAAGGTCGTGAAATGGGGCAAAACTCACGAAACGCAGCAGACACTTTGGGCTCTATTGCGGTCATAAATTGTAGTCCCTTTGTGGCGTCTCTCCTGCCAGATGTGGTGGCCTCCCTCTTCAACTGCTCCAGCTGCCGAAGGATGGAGATTCCCTGCTGGGACCTGAGGACCTGCTACCCAGGTGAGGGGCTGGCCCCGCCTCCCCCCTCCACTCTGCCCCCCTGGGGGTGGGCCACAGACCACTCCCTCCCTGGCCCCGCCTCCCTCCTCCACTCTGCCCCCCCTGGGGGTGGGCCACAGACCCCTCCCTCCCTGGCCCCGCCTCCCTCCTCCACTCCGCCCCCCTGGGGGTGGGCCACAGACCCCTCCCTCCCTGGCCCCGCCTCCCTCCTCCACTCCGCCCCCCTGCGGGTGGGCCACAGTTCCCTCCTTCCCTGGCCCCGCCTCCCTCCTCCACTCTGCCCCCCTGGGGGTGGGCCACAGTTCCCTCCTTCCCTGGCCCCGCCTCCCTCCTCTCCTGCTCCCTGGGGGTGGGCCACAGACCCCTCCCTCCCTGGTCCCCCTCCCTCCTAAGTCAGAGTGCTGTCGTAACTTTGAACAGTCACTAAACGAACTGTTGTAGGTCGAGGACTGCCTGTGTTGACCCTTAAACCCAGCCAGAAAAGTTGAGTCTTGTGGCGGGCAGTTCCACCGGGGAATATGGCCCGGCTGCAGAAATGCTAAGAGCGGGCTGGATCCCGGATCTCTGGGACCATTCCCCTCCCTCCCTGACCCCTTTGGCCCGTTTCCTTCACCCTCCCCCTCCACTCCCTCTGCAACTCCGTCTGCTTCTCCTCCGCCCCACAGAATACCAGGGGTTGCCAAGGGTCATCCAGCTGCTCCTTTACATCTCCGGCTCCTGCTTCTTCCTCGGACTGATCTCCTGTGCAGTGGAGTGAGTGGACGTTCCCGGAGGGGTAGGGGGGGAAGCAGATGGCCAGGGGTCTGGGAGAGCTGAATGGGGAAGGGGCTTTTACATGGAGGTGTGTCGGGGTGGGCAAACCTTGTCAGGTAAACCTCATAACCTTCTCTTGACACCGTCAGGGTGGGTCAAAGTTTGTAAAATCCTGGCCAAAGCAACGCACAAAAAGGTCAGTCTTTTCCAAACATGGCCGCTTGGACAGGGGACTTCCCAGAATTCCCCAGCCAACATGCTGGGTGTTGAAGCCCAGCCGTTTTTCAGCTGGTCAACTCTGAAAAAGATTGCTTTAGCTCAAACCAAGCTGGCCAGCTTGCACCTCGCCCGGTTGTGTGAATGTAGCCCAAGCCTTTTGTGAACCCAGCTATCGAAACCTTAAGTTTAAGGTGGAGGGACTTCAACTCCCAGAATTCCTGCGGTGTCATCCTAGTGATGTCATTGTGGCTTGCCACAGCTGCCACAGACCAGGAGACCCAGACGGTCCTGCCTAATTAGCATCGATAGCAGGGCTGTCCAACCTTGATAAGCTCTTTTTCTCCACTTTGCTGAAGTCAAGGTATATTATGTTGACCGCATTCCCACCGTCTATTAAGAAAGTTACCCCTCCAAAAAATTCCATAAAGGAATAATAATAATAATAATAATAATAATAATAATAATAATAATAATAATAATAATAATAATAATAATAATAATAATAATAATAATAATGATGATGATGATGATGATGATGATGATGATGATGATGATGATGAAGAAAAGAAGAAGAAGAAGAAGGAGAAGGAGAAGAAGAAGAAGAAGAAGAAGAAGAAGAAGAAGAAGAAGAAGAAGAAGAAGAAGAAGAAGAAGAAGAAGAAGAAGAAAGTTGGAAGGGACCTTGGAGGTCATCTAGTCCAACCCCCTGCTCAGGCAGGAAACCCTGGCCTATACCATTCTGGACAAATGTTTGTCCAATCTCTTCTTAAAAAACCTCCAGTGATGGAGCACCCACAACTTCTTGAGGCAAGTTGTTCCACTGGTTAATTATAGGCCAAAGGCATATAATAATCATAAAAAAGTTGGAAGGGACCTTAGAGGTCATCTAGTCCAACCCCCCGCTCAGGCAGGAAGCCCTAGACCATTTCAGACAAATGGCTGTCCAGTCTCTTCTTTCTTCTTGTCCAGCCACCTTAGTTCTTGCCCTTTCCAGGCGGAATTCTGGGAAAGCCTTGCTGGCTGGGGAATCCTGGGAGCTGAAGTCCACCCATCTTAAACTTCAGGATGGCTAGTTCGTAACTGATCGTCACTGGGTTTAAGGGTCAACACGTCTGAATGCAGCCTAAAGGGGTTCTGCGGCTCGTGACTCACCTCAGCATCCTACCCTAACCCCAGGGTGTTGGCATTAATTTCCCACAATTCTGAGCCAGCACCAAGTGGGGGATTCTGGGAAATGCCGGAAGGCCAGCGGCTTGCCGACAGCTTGCATGTGGCACGTTCGACATACTTGAAGCAAGAATCGCCCTCAGACAGGTCACTGAAAACTGGTCACATTTTTTCCCTATTTTGCTTGTAGGTTTCGGTTCCATTCAGATGCTGGAAGGAACTAGAAGGGGGCACAAAGATTCTAGTCCTCTGTGTGCTCCTTGGCACGCCAGCCGCAAGCGTGCAATAGGGCGGAGACGTGGAGCCTGGCTGTGCAAGAATCTAACTGGCTCCGCGGAGAGAGCCAGCTTTGTTTACGCAAACAGGCATGTGTGTGCATTTTAAAAAGTGTGTTGTGGTTGTTGTTTTAATCAAAAGTGGTTTTCATTTGGGAAAAGGCAGCTGGATATTAAACTGGCCATTGTTTAATCTTTTAAACCGTATTCTAACCTGGGTAGTTCTTTTAATTTTTTTAGTGCTTTTCCCTTGTTTTGTAACTTGGTAAGTCATCCGGAATCACCTCGTAGAGAAGGTGGGCAGCATAAAAGCT
>NC_138205.1:1102897-1187897 GCF_964194415.1 Vipera berus | reverse complement strand
CACAACCCCTCCCCCCCACCTCCTTTGCCACCACCTGGGACCCCTTTTCCCACGGAGGAAATTCCTTACACTCCCCCCCTCCCTGCAACACACACACCACATAGGCAGGCTTTTTTGAGTTTGGCTCACCTGGACAGGCAGGTAGCAATTAAGGGCAAAATAAAGGCCCAGATTTCTGTTTTGCAGGGCAGGGCGTCACAAATATAAACATTTCTCCCCACCACCACCACCACCTCTAGGTTCTTCCATGGGTGACTCTGGTCTTGGCCCCGTGCCATCTCCACAAGCTATAAGACGCCTTTGGAGTTTTACATTACGTTTTTGTGACACACACACACGCCAACACACACTCCTCTAATTTGCACTGTACTGGATTTTTAATATTTGTGTTTCTCTGTGCCTTTGGACGTTGTGTCTCCCGTGCAAAGCATTCCGGGCTGTGGCTTGTGCCCGTTTCACAGAGGGGGACAACCGAGGCCAATCCGTTGGAGACTTGCCCAAAACAGGATTTTGAAACCGCTTGGTCCTGGAGATTTGTTGGTTTTTTTTAAAAAAATAAAAGTTTTATTAATTTTTTAAAATTGCAATCTTTAGTGCTTAGTAAACAACCTGTTGTCTGGATTCAAATATTTAACATTAACTTCTTCACTATAAATCTGTTCAATAGTACACAAAAGAGTATTTTTTTTCTCTGATCCCCCTTTCTTCTCTATATTTTTTTCCATTTTCCCCGCATAACACCATTAGAATTTTTGCTACTGTTAACAGAGTTAAATATAAGCACCTGCATCATATTTTGCTAACATTAGATTAGATAACCTTTATTGTCATTTTTTTCCTGTGGGCACGATGGCACACATTAAAAATGAAATTTAGTTGCTTGCTCTCAAAATTGTACACATACGTAACAGATAGATGATTGATAGATAGATAGACAGACAGATAGATAGACAGACAGACAGACAGACAGACAGACAGACAGACAGACAGACAGACAGATAGATAGATAGATAGATAGATAGATAGATAGATAGATAACGTTTATTGTCATTTTTTTACTGTGGGCACAATGGCACAAATTTAAAAACTAAATTTAGCTGCTTGCTCTCAAAGTGTACACATACATAACACACATTTAAACATGCTACATACAACATATGTATAGACCTACATCCTTACATATAAGTACCATATAAATATTAATCACTGTCCATCTTGAATACATAACAGAAGGATATCCGTTAATATCATACAAATAACAATACATCAATTCATAAATCCATAATGTCAATTCATTCATCAATATCCTGTTTTTTTTCGTGCTCTTGTTAAGGTTTGATTTCCCATCGGCATTTGAAATATCTTCATCAGTCATTATTTATAGAGCTACAATTTTTTATTCAAATCAATCCTCCTTTTATCTTCACATTTCCCGTATCAGAAAAAAAAGGGGGGGGGAGTGCTATCTTAATTCTAAATCATGTCTTTCTGGAGATTTGTTTTTATTAGCCGTTGAAGAGGTCGGAGGTCTCTTTGAAGCCCCCCCCATAAAAAATCTACAGGTCAAGGTGACTTACAAGTGAAGTTGTAACAGCATTGAAAAAAATGGACTTTTGCTCGGCTTTTCACACTTAATGACCATTGCAGCATCCCCACGCTTAATCGATCGAAGTTCGGACACTTGACATCTGACTCGTATTTATGACGGTTGCAACGTGCTGGGGTCATGGGACCTTGTTTGTCAGAAGCCCCCCCAGGAAGGTCGCTAGGGGGATCACCTGACCCCTGGACACTGCAACCGTCATAAGTACGAGTCAGTTGCCGAGTGTCTGAATTTTGATCCCGTGAATTGAGGAAAACTCTGCTGGTTGTAAATGGGAGGAACTGGCTGTAAGTCGCTTTCTTCAGTGCTGTGACACCTTCGGCCACTAAATGGGCGGCCGTAAATGTGAGGACTACCTGTATCAAGTTTCTTTTGATGTTTCTGACACTCCACGGCGGCATAAATTCGCTTTTCCGTGACAAAACTTTAATTCTGCTTGCCTCTATTTTAAAAGTTTTATACCCAGTTTGTGTGGTTCTAATGCTTTATTTGTGCACTACTTCTGCCAGGGAGTAATTCTGATCAATAAATAAACTAAATGAGTCAAATCAGCGGGAGAATTGAGTTTACAATTGACCTTTGAACCCTAATTCTCGTGACAGAGAGTTGGCTGGGGAATTCTGGGAAGGGAAGTCCATCCCTCACAAAGCGTGCTGGTTGGGGAATTCTGGGAAGAGCCGCTAGAAGAGAATATAAATAGCTCCAATTCTGGGAGTTGAAGTCCTTGATCCTTAGTAGATCTTGCACGAACAAGAGGTTGGACTAGATGTTCTCGAGGGACCCCCTACTCTGATTCCATGACATGGATTACAGGAAATAAATGAAAAACCCTGGGATCCAGAGTGGCTGGCATGACTTACAATGAGCCAGCCGTGTGCGGCAGCTGCCAAAAAAGCCAACGCAGTGCTAGGCTGCATTAACAGAGGGATAGAATCAGGATCACGTGAAGTGTTAATACCACTTTACAAGGCCTTGGTAAGGCCACACTTGGAATACGGCATCCAGTTTTGGTCACCACGTTGTAAAAAAAGAGGTTGAGACTCTGGAAAGAGTGCAGAGAAGAGCAACAAAGAGGATCAGGGGACTGGAGGCTAAAAGATATAAGGAGCAGTTGCTGGAATTGGGTGTGTCTAATGAAGAGAAGGACGAGGGGTGACATGATAGCAGTCTTCCAGTATCTCAGGGGCTGCCCCAAAGAAGAGGCAGTCAAGCTATTCTCCAAAGCACCCAAAGGCAGGACAAGAAGCAACAGATGGAAACTAATTAAGGAGAGAAGCAACCTGGAACTAAGGAGAAACTTCTTGACAGTGAGGACAATTAACCAGTGGAACCACCTGCCTCCAGAAGCGGTGAATGCTCCAACACTGGAAGTTTTTAAGAAGACACTGGACAGTCATTTGTCCGAAATGGAATAGGGTTTCCTGACTGAGCAGGGGGCTGGACTAGATGACCTCCATTCCAACTGTTATTCTGTTATCTATCCTTCCTCCCTCCCTCCCTCCCTCCCTTCTCCAACACTGGAAGATTTTAAGAAGAGACTGGACAGCCATTTGTCCGAAATGGTATAGGGTTTCCTGCCTGAGCAGGGGGCTGGACTAGATGACCTCCAAGGTCCCTTCCAACTTTATTATTATTATTATTGGCCTCTCCTGCAGAGCAAAATCATCCCCTGCTGGGGTGCTTTTGTGTGTGTGTGTGTGTGTGTGTGTGTGTTAAAAACATTTAGAGGGATTAATGTCCTTTTCATTTGCAAAACCTGCAGGGGCCCTGTGAAAGAGCCCCATTAGCAGCCTGCTAATGCCTCCCCTTTCTCTGGCAGTTTCCGGAAAGGGTGGGGGCAGGGCAGAGGATTGGGAGAGGGCAGCCTTTGCACGGAGGGGGGGGGCAGATGCCCACTTGGCAAAGAACGCCCAACCAAGTCTAATAAATAATAATAATAATAATAATAATAATAATAATAATAATAATAATAATAATAATAATAATAATAATAATAAAGTTGGAAGGCTCCTTGGAGGTCATCTAGTCCAACCCCCTGCTCAGTTGTCCCCCCCCCTCTCTCGGAGGCTCGGGTTGAGGACCCCTGCCACAGGCCAGGGCCATCAGGGCCATCAGGAGACAGACCCTCCCCCATCTGGGGGCAGCCCCCCCACTCTTCATTCCTGCCATACTCAACCTTGGAAGGAGAGAGCGGGTTTTTTTTTTCTAGCCAGCGCCCAGCCCTTTGGAGAGGGGGGTGTCAGCCCCTCCTCCCCCCTCCCCAGAGCCAGGTGCTGGGTTGTTTTTCTTCCAGGGACTCATAGGGTGGGCCTAGCAACCCCCCCCCCCGCCCCCAGCAGACCCTTCCCCCCCCCCCCGTCCCCCAATCGAACCCACAAGGAGGCCTGGTCAGTTTGGTGTCCGTAGGATCAGATGACCCTGGTCCGTGTTTGCATCAGGCTGGGAAGACCTCACTGGGGTGGGGGTGCCTGTGCAGGGAGATGAGGGGAAATTATATATATATACTAAATTATATATATATATATATATATATACTAAATACCATATTAGATGTGAAGACTCTGGAAAGAGGGCTGAGAAGAGCAACAAAGATGATAAGGGGACTGGAGGCTAAAACATACAGGGAACGGTTACCGGAATCGGGGATGCCCAGTTTAATGAAGAGAAGGATCAGGGGAGACAGGATAGCAGTCTTCCAAAATTTGGGGGGGCTGCCCCAAAGACGAGGGAGTCAAGCTATTCTCCAAAGTGCCTGAAGAAGGCAGGATGAGAAGCAACGGGTGGAAACTAAGCAAAGAGAGAAGCAACCTGGAATTAAGGAGGAATTTCCTGACAGTTAACAATTTCCAGACAGAGAACAATTAACCAGTGGAACAACTTGCCTCAAGAAGTTGTGGGTGCCCCATAGCTGGAGGTTTCTTTAAGAAGAGATTGGACAAACATTTGTCCGGAATGGTATAGGCCAGGGTTTCCTGCCTGAGCAGGGGGTTGGACTAGATGACCTCCAAAGTCCCTTCGAACTTTATTATTATTATTGTTGTTGTTGTCGTCATCATCATCATCATCATCATCATCATCATCCCCCTCGGAGCCCCTGTCCCCTTTGTAACAAAATAACAGAGTTGGACGGGATCTTGGAGGTCATCTAGTCCAACCCCCTGCTCAGGCAGGAAACCCTATAGCATTTCAGACCAATGGCTGTCCAGTTTCTTCTTAATTTTTTTTTTTTACATTTTGATCCCCCCTGCCCCTCTGACGTCCGTCCTCCAGCAACCCCTTTTGCATGGACATTTCCACTGGTCATCGTTATCTAGAGGGGATAATCACATCTCTTTATTTAGTTCTTAAACTTAGAACCTTAGACTCGGACTCCGGCGATTACAGAGTGGTTTCCTGGAGTTAAAATAAAAAACAACACCCTCTAGAAAATTTTTCAAATTAGGGCAAATATATGGCAAGTTTCTAACAAAGGCATGGCGATGGGAAATATAATACAGAATAGAATAGAATAGAATAGAATAGAATAGAATAGAATAGAATAGAATAGAATAGAATAGAATAGAATAGAATAGAATAGAATAGAATAGAATAGAATAGAATAGAATAGAATAGAATAGAATAGAATTGAATAGAATAGAATAGAATAGAATAGAATAATAATATACAGAATAGAATAGGATAGAATAGAATAATAATATACAGAATAGAATAGAATAGAATAGAATAGAATAGAATAGAATAGAATAGAATAGAATAGAATAGAATAGAATAGAATAGAATAGAATAGAATAGAATAGAATAGAATAGAATAGAATAATAATATACAGAATAGAATAGGATAGGATAGGATAGGATAGGATAGAATAGAATAGAATAGAATAGAATAGAATAGAATAGAATAATAAAATACAGAATAGAATAGAATAGAATAGAATAGAATAGAATAGAATAGAATAGAATAGAATAGAATAGAATAGAATAGAATAGAATAGAATAGAATAGAATAGAATAGAATAGAATAGAATAGAATAGAATAATAAAAGAATAGAATACTTTATTTAGCCAAGCGTCATTAGCCACAGAAGGAATTTGTCTGGTACAGAAACTCTTAGTGTATTTGCAAAACAGAAGAGAAAATAACAATAATATTTTTTTTTCTTCTGGAACCTGTGGGCAGGACACAGATCCTCTCAGGAAAAGCTCGCTCTAGCCAGTAAGCCAAGCTGCACGCCTAGCAGGAGAAGTCTGGAATTGACAAAAATCTTTCCGCTGATCATTGAACCTGAACTAGGCAAAAACCTTGACTGGTTTCACAGCAGCCCCCCCCCCCGTAAAAGTGGCTTGTGCTTTTTGCACCAATCTGAGGTTTGTCTACTCCTGCACCCCATAGGGGCCCCCCACCCCACCCCGATGGCGCCAGACGACGGCACCGAATGGCTCCTGCAGCTGCTGAGCGAAATTCAGCTGGAGCAGTTTTACACCAGGATCCGAGATGAGCTCCACGTCACCCGTCCGAGCCACTTCGACTACGTAAAGCCCCTCGACCTGGACCGCATCGGCCTGGGGCGCCCAGGTGAGGCCAGGGGTCCTGCTCAGAGATGCCCCCTCTCGTAAGACTTGGCAAGCTTCTAGTCCTCATGAGGTGCACGGAAAAAAGGTGGGGAGGGCGTGCAGTATGAAAGGAGGAGGGAATAGGGGTTAAAAAAAATGGACACGTGCCTGTTTAAAATAGATACACAGGTAATCCTCGGATTTAGGACCATACTTCCTGTTGCTAAGCAAGATGGTTGTTAAGTGTGTTTTATGACTTTTTTTTTGCTGTTGTTCCGTGAATCCGCTTGTCAGAAGGGGATCACGTGACCCCGGGGACACCGTGACTGTCATAAACATGCGGCAGCTGCTCAATAGCCCAAATTTTGGTCACGGGGGCTGCTGTCATGTGAAAAGCAGTCATAAATCAGCTTTTTCAGGGCAGCTGTAACTGAACGGTCGCTAAACAGTTGCAAGTTGAGGGCCCCTGGCACGGAGGAGTCTGCTCAGAGGTGCCATCTCTCGCAAGACTCCCAAAGTTTCTAGTCCTCATGAGCACCAGAGGGGGAAAAGCCAGGGAGGGTGCCTGGTATACAAGGAGGATGAAACGGGGCTTCAAAAGGGACGTAACTCTATTGAAATCAGATATAAAAATCTCCCCTTTCCAAGAACCGCTAGCCGGTGGATAAAAACAGCATTCCCCCCCCCTTCATTTACTTTTTCGCCAACCTTGCTAACTTTAAGACTTGTGGACTTCAGCTCCCAGAATTCCCCACCCAGCAAAGATTTGCCAGGATTCAGCATGGATACAAGAAGGAATGTAAATAGACTACCTTATCGCTTTCCCCCCCCCCCCGATAAAGTAACTTTCTTAATAGATGGTGGGAATGCGATAGATGTAATATATCTTGACTTCAGCAAAGTGTGTGTGTGTGTGGGGGGGAAATGGCTGGCGGAGGAATTCTGGGAATTGTAGTCCACAAGTCTTCAAGTTACCGAGGTTGGAGACCCCCGACATATAGAAAGGAACTTATGTTGGGACCATCTCCAGGAGATCACAAAGCCCCTTATCAGGTCGCCTGTTTTGCCGGCAACCTTCATTTGGGCGCGAGTTTGGTTTTCCCGGACCAAGGAATCGTCCCACCGCTTGACGCTTTGTCTTACAGGTCAGCGGCGGCTGGAAGAGGCCTTGAAACGCCGGAAGGGTCAAAGCCAGCGTCCCAAGTCCTGGGTCTATAAGGTGGGTGCCCGGAGCCTCCCTCGAAGGGACACACCTGGTGGGCTTCACACTCGCCCTGGCATCTCTTAGCAGCAAGCCGTGGGTATCCGGCTGTTTTGACCTGGTGCAGATTTGGGGAAGCGAAAGACGGGGTGTGTGTGATTTATTGCGGAGGCGGGGAAGCGATGCCACCACTTGCCAATAGAAGAGAGTCTTTGTAGCTCAGGGCTGAACTGGGGGGGTCCTGGGGGGGTTTCTTTGCAGACCTTTTGTGACCCAACTAGGGAACGTCATCAGTGATAGAAGGGAGGGGGGGTTTCAGAGAGGAGGAGGAGGAGGAGGTGGAGGAGGAAGACTATGGGGTCCTTGGTGATTTCTGAGCTTTGTGGTTTTCTTGCAGACATTTCATGATCCAGCTAGGGAACATCATCAGTGCTAGAAGGGAGTGTGGGAAGAGGAGGAGGAGGAGGAGGAGGAGGAGGAGGAGGAGGAGGAGGAGGAGGAGGACTGTGGGGTCCTTGGTGCTCTCTGAGCTGGGTGGTTTTCTTGCAGACGTTTCCTGACCCAACGAGGGAACATCCTCCGTGCTGGAAATGCATCTCCCTTTCTTCCTAGCACAGATGACGTTCCTTAGTTGGGTCACGAAACATCTGCAAGGAAGCCACCCAGCTCAGCTATCCCTGAGGACCCCACCCCACCCTACCCCCATCACAATGTTGTTCAGGTGACGCCAATTGTGCAATCGGCCACAGCGAGTGACTCAAATCCTGTATAAACTGTCATTTGCCTGCGAGCTCCTGTCTTTGCCGTGTCCGCCGATGCTGTCGGCAAACAGAACCGGGGCGTTCTCTTCGTTGGCTTCAACCATCTCTTGCGCGAACCGTCTTTGGTTGCCCCTGCAAGGCATCAAAACCTGTCGAGATTCGCCCAGGTTGTCCTTCCTGACTGCAGCTCAGGAGGATGTTTGGAACGTGCTTATTAAATTTTGTGTACTATTGTTTTTTTGTGGTTATTGCTGCTTCTTGCCTGGCCAGCCAGATGTTCAGGCTGGCCTTTTCATCCACTTTTCGAGTCCTTCCCAAACACCTAAGATAGGCAGATGTGGCTGTTTGTTGGAGAAAAGCTATCATTCTAGAAAGAGGGCTCTATTATTACTACAGAATAGTTGGTTGCGAAGTCAGCCAGATGTTGAGGCTGGATTTGGCCCGTTTATCCACTTCCTGAGGATCTGGGCTGGACAGATGATTTTCGATGGGGTTGAAGGCCTCCACGGAGGACATCAGTTCTTCCAAGCAAAGCTGCCTTTTGCAATTCACCGATGGGGGATTTGGTCAATGCCGATGGTGATCAAGGGGTGCTCCAGATGTTTTGGGATTGCATCTACGGCGCTTATCACGACTATGATTTGTTGCATGTTGAGCCAGATGTTTAGGTTGGATTTGGCATTTTTGTCTGCCTCTTCAGTCCTTCCCAAGGACCTGAAATAGGCAAATGTGGTTGTTTGATTGGGGGATAAAGGATGTCAGCTATTCCAAGTCAAGCTGCTATCTATCTATCTATCTATCTATCTATCTATCTATCTATCTATCTATCTATCTATCTATCTATCTATCTATCTATCTAATCATTTATCTATTATCTGTCATGTATCTATCTATCATGTATTTATCTATCTATCTATCTATCTATCTCTATCTATCTCTATGTATGTATGTATCTATCTATCATGTATCTATCTATCTATCTATCTATCTATCTATCTATCTATCTATCTATCTATCTATCTATCATGTATTTATCTCTCTCTCTCATGTATTTATCTATCTATCTATCATCTATCTATCTATCTATCTATCATGTATTTATCTCTCTCTCTCTCATGTATTTATCTATCTATCTATCATCTATCTATCTATATCATTTATCTATGATCTATCATGTATCTATCTATCATGTATTTATCTATCTATATCTTATCTATCTATCTATCTATCATGTATTTATCTATATCATTTATCTATCATCTATCTATCTCATGTATTTATCTCTCTCTCTCTCTCATCTATCTATCTATCTATCTATCTATCTATCTATCTATCTATCTATCATGTATTTATCTATCTATATCATTTATCTATCATCTATCTATCTCATGTATTTATCTCTCTCTCTCATGTATTTATCTATCTATCTATCTATCTATCTATCTATCTAGCTCTATCTATCTATCATCTATCTATCTATCTATCTATATCATTTATCTATTATCTATCATGTATCTATCTATCATGTATCTATCTATCTATCTATCTATCTCTATCTGTATGTATGTATGTATGTATGTATCTATCTATCTATCTCCCCTTCATGGATTACTGCCTTGTCGTGGCGAAGGGGCTTGCGTAATTCAATGAAGCTATGAGCTATGCCGTGCAGGGCCACCCAAGGCGGACAGGTCATAGCAGAGAGTTCTGACAAAACGTGATCCACTGGAGAAGGAAATGGCAACCCACTCCAGTATCTTTGCCATGAAAACCCTATGGACAGTACCAAAAGGCAAAACGATATGACGCTGGAAGATGAGCCCCTCAGGTCGGAAGGCGTCCAATATGCTACTGGGGAAGAGCAGAGGGCTAGTACTAGTAGCGCCAGAAAGAATGAAGCGACTGGGCCAAAGCCGAAAGGACGCTCAGCTGTGGATATGTCTGGTGGTGAAAGGAAAGTCCGATGCTGTAAAGATTTTTTCTCCATAGGAACCTGGAATGTAAGATCCATGAATCAAGGCAAGCTGGACGTGGTCAAACAAGAGATGACAAGACTGAACATCGACATCTTAGGTATCAGCGAACTAAAATGGACAGGAATGGGTGAATTTAATTCAGATGACCATCAGGTATACTACTGCGGGCAAGAATCCCTCAGAAGAAATGGAGTAGCCTTCATAGTCAATAAAAGAGTAGGAAAAGCAATACTGGGATACAATCCTCAAAATGACAGAATGATCTCAGTTCGAATCCAAGGCAAACCATTCAATATCACAGTAGTCCAAGTCTATGCCCCAACCACCGGTGCTGAAGAGGATGAAATTGACCGGTTCTATGAAGCCCTACAGCACCTTATAGAACTAACACCAAAAAATGATGTCCTTATCATCATGGGGGATTGGAATGCTAAAGTAGGAAGCCAAAAGATAACCGGAATAACAGGCAAGTTTGGCCTTGGAGTACAAAATGAAGCAGGGCACAGGCTGATAGAATTTTGTCAAGAGAATACGATGGTCATAGCAAACACTCTTTTCCAACAACCCAAGAGACGGCTCTACACGTGGACATCACCAGACGGTCAACACAGAAATCAGATCGACTATATGCTCTGCAGCCAAAGATGGAGAAGCTCTATACAGTCAGTAAAAACAAGACCAGGAGCTGACTGTGGCTCAGACCATGAGCTTCTTGTTGCAAAGTTTAGGCTTAAACTGAAGAAAGTAGGGAAAAGCACCAGGCCAGTCAGGTATGAATTAAATCATATCCCCGTTGAATATACAGTAGAGGTGACAAATAGATTTAAGGAATTAGATCTGATAGACAGAGTGCCTGAAGAACTATGGACAGAGGTTCGCAACATTGTACAAGAGGTAGCAACCAAAACCATCCCAAAGAAAAAGAAATGCAAGAAAGCAAAATGGCTGTCTGAGGAAGCTTTGCAAATAGCTGAGGAAAGGAGGGAAGCAAAAGGCAAGGGAGAAAAAGAAAGATACGCCCAATTGAATGCAGAATTCCAGAGAATAGCTAGAAGAGATAAGAATGCCTTCTTAAATGAACAGTGCAAAGAAATAGAAGAAAACAATAGAATAGGGAGGACCAGAGATCTTTTCAAGAAAATTGGAGAGATGAAAGGAACGTTTCATGCAAAAATGGGCATGATAAAGGACCAAAATGGCAGGGACCTAACAGAGGCAGAAGAGATTAAGAAGAGGTGGCAAAATTACACAGAAGAACTATACAAGAATGAGCTTAACGTCCCTGATAATCACAATGAGGTGGTCACTGACCTCGAGCCAGACATCCTAGAATGTGAAGTGAAGTGGGCCTTAGAAAAGCTGAGCAACAACAAAGCTAGTGGAGGTGACAGTATTCCAGCTGAGCTATTCAAAATCTTAAAAGACGATGCAGTAAAAGTGCTACACTCAATTTGCCAGCAAATTTGGAAAACTCAACAGTGCCACAGGATTGGAAAAGATCAGTTTACATTCCAATTCCAAAGAAAGGCAGTGCCAAAGAATGTTCAAACTATCGCACCATTGCACTCATTTCTCATGCTAGTAAAGTTATGCTTAAAATCCTACAAGCTAGACTCCAGCAGTATGTGGATCGAGAACTACCAGAAGTACAGGCAGGATTTCGAAGAGGCAGAGGAACTAGAGATCAAATAGCCAACATACGCTGGATCATGGAGAAAGCTAGAGAGTTCCAGAAAAACATCTACTTCTGCTTCATTGACTATGCTAAAGCCTTTGATTGTGTGGATCATAACAAACTGTGGCAAGTTCTTAAGGAGATGGGAGTACCAGAACATCTTATTTGTCTCTTGAGAAACCTATATGCGGGCCAAGAAGCAACAGTGAGAACTGGACACGGAACCACTGATTGGTTCCAAATTGGGAAAGGAGTCCGGCAAGGCTGTATACTGTCGCCTTGCCTATTTAACTTATATGCAGAGCACATCATGAGAAAGGCAGGGCTAGATGAATCAAAAGTTGGAATTAAGATTGCTGGAAGAAATATCAACAACCTAAGATATGCAGATGATACCACTCTAATGGCAGAAAGTGAAGAGGAACTGAAGAGTCTCTTGTTGCGAGTGAAGAAGGAGAGTGCAAAAGTTGGGTTGAAACTAAACATTAAGAAAACCAAGATCATGGCATCCGGCCCTCTCAATTCCTGGCAAATAGATGGGGAAGAAATGGAGGTAGTGACAGATTTTATTTTCCTGGGCTCCAAGATCACTGCAGATGGGGACTGTAGTCAAGAAATTAAAAGACGCTTGCTCCTGGGGAGGAAAGCCATGGCAAATCTAGACAGCACACTAAAAAGCAGAGACATCACCCTGTCAACAAAAGTGCGTATAGTCAAGGCTATGGTCTTCCCAGTTGCAATGTATGGCAGTGAAAGTTGGACCATAAGAAAGGCTGAGCGCAAAAGAATTGAGGCCTTTGAACTCTGGTGCTGGAGAAGACTCCTGCGAGTCCCTTGGACTGCAAGGCGATCAAACCGGTCAGTCCTAGAGGAGATCAACCCTGACTGCTCTTTAGAAGGCCAGATCCTGAAGCTAAAACTCAAATACTTTGGCCACCTAATGAGGAGGAAGGACTCACTGGAGAAGAGCCT
Organism: Vipera berus; assembly: GCF_964194415.1. Lineage (NCBI taxonomy): Eukaryota > Metazoa > Chordata > Lepidosauria > Squamata > Viperidae > Vipera > Vipera berus. The sequence continues at coordinate 1,175,158 of NC_138205.1, read as the reverse complement.
AATGCTGGGAAAGATTGAGGGCAATAGAAGAAGAGGACGACAGAGAATGAGGTGGCTGGATGGAGTCACTGAAGCAGTAGGCGTGAGCTTAAATGGACTCCAGAAGATGGTAGAGGACAGGAAAGCCTGGAGGAACATTGTCCATAGGGTCGCGATGGGTCGGACACGACTTCGCAACTAACAACAACAACAATCTATCTATCTATCTATCTATCTATCTATCTATCTATCTATCTATCTATCTATCTATCTATCTATCTATCTATCTATCTATCTATCATGTATTTATCTCTCTCTCTCATGTATTTATCTATCTATCTATCTATCTATCTATCTATCTATCTATCTATCTATCATGTGTTTATCTCTCTCTCTCATGTATTTATCTATCTATCATCTATCTATCTATCTATATCATTTATCTATGATCTATCATGTATCTATCTATCATGTATTTATCTATCTATATCTTATCTATCTATCTATCTATCTATCTATCATGTATTTATCTATCTATATCATTTATCTATCATCTATCTATCTCATGTATTTATCTCTCTCTCTCTCATGTATTTATCTATCTATCTATCTATCTATCTATCTATCTATCTATCTATCTATCTATCTATCTATCTATCTAGTATATCTTTCTATCTATCATGTATTTATCTATCTCATTTATCTATCATGTGTCTATCATGTAACTATCTATATCATGCATCTATTATGTATTTATCTATCATATATCTATCACGATCTATCTATCATGTTTTATCTCTATCATGCATCTCTCTCTCTCTCTCTCTCTCTCTCTCTCTCTCTCTCTCTCTCTCTCTCTCTCTCTCTCTCTCTCTCTCTCTCTCATGCATCTATTTATCTATCATTTATTTATTTGTTTGTAAAATGTATTGCCCCACCCTGCCCCATCTGATCACAAGAGAACTCTGGGCGGTTTACAATCTTTTCGCAATTGACCGCTGGGGATTTTGCCAATGCCGTCGGTATTCAAGTGGTGCTCCAGATGTTTTGGGATTGCCCCCAAGGTGCCTGTCACTGCTACTATGGGTCCCGGCAGAGTCAGCCAGATGTTTGGGTTTGGCCCATTTCTCCACCTTACGGACGGGTGGAGGGTGGAGGCCGTGGAAACCCCGAGTTAAGTCTGAATTTACTTTGTCTACCAAATCTGAACTTCACTCCGGTTTAGCGCTTCGTGCCACCGCGACGGGCACCAGTGCCACCGTGTGTTCCTTTCTCTTTTTTGCCCCACCAGATGTTCACAGGGGGACGAATCCCAGAAAACGAAGAGACCCCCAGCCCCCAGCCCCCGGCTCCTCCCCGCCTGGACACGGACGCCTCCCTCAAGTGCCTGATTGGCGAGTGGGACCTCCACATGTGCGAGCGGCTGGGCGACGGATGCTTCGGGGTGGTGCATCGCGCCGAGTGGCACGCGCCGGGGGGCGCCTTGGTAAGCGCCTGGCCCGTGGGCCTGCCTGCTGCTCGGCAAAAGGGACCCTGGCTTTACCTGCGCCTTGCCAAACTAGGCGCCTAGGTCCTTAGAACGCAACTTGGTTCAGCCAGCAATTGACAAAGAGGCAGTCTGTTTAGCGAATGTTCCAAGTTACCATGTCCAAAAAAAATTGGCTTACGACTGGTCCTCACTCTTACGACGCTTGCAGCATCCCCACAGTTACGGAATCAAGATTCAGGCGCTTGGCAAGCAGCGTGTTTTTACGACAGTCGCAGCATCCTGTGACCCCAGCTGTATCAAAAAAATGTTGTAAAATTGAGCGTGAGTCTTTAATCTAGGGCTCTTCAAACTTGGCCCTTTGATGACTTGTGGACTTCAATTCCCAGAATTCCTCAGCCAGCATGCCTGGCTGAGGAATTCTGGGAGTTGAAGTCCACAAGTCATCAAAGGGTCATAGTTCCCTCACGCCGGCTGAGGAATTCTGGGAGTTGAAGTCCACAAGTCCTAAAGGGATCCCTCACACCGAGGAATTCTGGGAGTTGAAGTCCATAAAAGGGCCAAGTTTCAAGACCCCTGATGTAGGTAGTCCTCAGCGTACAACAATTTGTTTATTGACCGTTTGAAATTACTAAAAATCTGACTTATGACCGTTTTCCACACTTACGACCGTGGCAGCCTCCTCGTGGCCACGTGATCAGAATTTGGATGCTTGGCAACTGACTCGTATTTACGATGGTTGCAGTGTTCCAAGGTTCAGGCAGATCCCCTTTTGCGAACTTTTGGGAAGCGAACTCAATAGGGAAGCGAGATTCACTTAACGTCACTAAATGAAACTGTCGCAATTCAAGGACTGTCTAGAGGGAGCATTGTGCCTTGTTAGGCAGCAGCTGGGTTCCTTTCCTCTGCTAGATCCCGGTGGCCGTGAAGACGCTGCGGTCGGACGTCTCCTCCGATCCGGGGGCCCTGATTGACTTCCTCAATGAGGTCAACGCCATGTGCTGCCTGGATCACCCCAATCTCCTCCGCCTCCATGGGGTGGTGCTCACCCAGCCCCTCAAGATGGTAAGGGGGACCCCAACGACTCACCTCCAGAAGTTGTGCACGCTCCATCACTGGAGGTTTAGGGTCTCCTCCTTGAGCAGGAGGTTGGACTAGATGACCTCCAGGGTCCCATCCAACTCTGTTATTCTGTAAGGCTCTCCTCGAGCAGGAGGTTGGACTAGATGACCTCCAGGGATCCTTCCACCTCTTGTTATTCCATTAGTCTCCTTCCAAACTTTTCCTGGGAAGGGGAGGGGCTATGAAGAGCAGGAGGGGCCAGGCATCCAGAAGACAGGTGCAAAGATTCTCTCTCGCCGAGTTCACACGACCTGTGTAACTCACCCAGGGGGGAAACCATCTAGGATTGCCTTTCAACACATTTATTCTGTTTAATTTTATTTCCCCACCCCCCCGTCCTGCTGGGTTATTTTGGGGTTCAGAGGACGGGGCGATGGGTCGAGGGGGGCACTGTTAACCCTTTCCTCTCGAACTTGGCCCTTTGATGACTTGTGGACGCTGGCTGGGGAATTCTGGGAGTTGAAGTCCACAAGTCATCAGAGGGCCATGTTTGAAGATCTGCTGTTGGCAGGTAACGGAGTTGGCCACGCTGGGCTCCCTCTACGACCGGCTCCAGCCGCCTTTCCCTCTGCACCAGCTCTGGAGCTATGCCGTCCAGGTGGCCGGGGCCATGGCTTACCTGGAGTCCAAGCTCTTCGTCCACCGGGATCTGGCCGCCCGGAACATCCTGCTGGTCACCGAGGACCACGCCAAAATTGGCGACTTTGGCCTGATGCGCCCACTGTCCAGCAAGAGTGACCGCTATGTCATGTCCGCCCACCGGCGCATCCCATTCGCCTGGTAAGGCTCTCCGAGGCCAGGAGGGTTTAATCCCCCACTTCTCCCATCTCCTCAGGCTGCTGCTGAGCCCTCAGCGGCCATGAGGACTAGCGCCTTGCAGGGTGCTGGCGAGACCTGAATGAAGGAACGTACCATGCCAGGATTTCAGGGTGAGATGTGGTTTTTCAGAAGAGGCCAGACAGCTGGACTTGTCTGAAATGGTCTAGGGTCTTCTGATTGACTGGGGGGGGGGCTGGACTAGAAGACCTCCAAGGACCCTTCCAACTCTGTTATTCGGCTATCTCCCTTCCCTTCCCTTCCCTTCCCTTCCCTTCCCTTCCCTTCCCTTCCCTTCCCTTCCCTTCCCTTCCCTTCCTGGACAGCCACTTGTCTGAAATGATAAAGGGTCTCCTGCTTGAGCAGGGGCTAGACTAGATGACCTCCAGGATCCCTTTCAATCCTGTTCTTCTGTTAAATTTTATTCTGTTATTCTGCTTTCTTCCTTCCTTCCTGATTGGACAGCCACTTTCCTGAAATGGTAGAGGGTCTCCTGGTTAAGCAGGGGGTTGGACTAGATGACCTCCAAGGTCCCTTCCAGCTCTATTCTGATTCCCCAGCTCAGGTGGGCTGCGGGTGACCAGGTGACCGACACCCCCCCCTTGTTGCCCCTCCAGGTGCGCCCCCGAGAGCCTGCGCCTGGGCGTCTTCACCAGCGCCTCGGACGTCTGGATGTTTGGGGTGACCCTCTGGGAGATCTTCTCCTACTGCGAGGAGCCCTGGGTGGGCTTGAGCGGCAGGCAGGTGAGACCCAGAGGGGGCGCCCTCCAAACAGGCACGGGGGAGGGCCCAGTGGTTAGAGCCGGTGCCTGTCTGGGGGATGATGGGAAGTGTAGTCTGAGGCCTGGAGGGGGCGGGGGGCGGGTAAGGGGGTAAGGGCTTGGCCAGCCGGAAACTGTTCAGAGCTGCTTTGCCAGGGGTGGTGGTCAAAAAAGTCAAGATGGCGGCCGGGCAAAGAAAACACCCGCCTGTTTGATTTTTTTTTCCCTCCATGCACGAAAACGGACACAAAAATGGGCAAGGGTTTGATGACGGCTGCCATCTAGAGGCAGTTTGGTCTAGTGGTTGAGGCGTCAGGTTAGAAACCAGGAGACGGTGAGTTCTAGTCCTGCCTTAAATATGAAAGCCGGCTGGGTGATTTTAGGCCAATCGCCAGGAGACGGTGAGTTCTAGTCCCACCTTAGATGTCTGACTGGGTGACTTTGGGCCAATCGCCAGGAGACGGTGAGTTCTAGTCCCACCTTAGATGTCTAAGTGACTGGGTGATTTTGGGCCAATCGCCAGGAGACCGTGAGTTCTAGTCCCACCTCAGTTGTCTAAGTGACTGGGTGACTTTGGGCCAATCGCCAGGAGACCGTGAGTTCTAGTCCCACCTTAGATGTCTAAGTCACTGGGTGACTTTGGGCCAATCGCCAGGAGATGGTGATTTCTAGTCCCTCCTTAAGCATGAAATCCATCTGAATGACATTGGGCCAATCGCCAGGAGACGGTGAGTTCTAGTCCCACCTTAGATGTCTAAGTGACTGGGTGATTTTGGGCCAATCGCCAGGAGACGGTGAGTTCTAGTCCCACCTCAGTTGTCTAAGTGACTGGGTGACTTTGGGCCAATCACCAGGAGACGGTGAGTTCTAGTCCCTCCTTAAGCATGAAATCCATCTGAATGACATTGGGCCAATCGCCAGGAGACGGTGAGTTCTAGTCCCACCTTAGATGTCTAAGTGACTGGGTGATTTTGGGCCAATCGCCAGGAGACCGTGAGTTCTAGTCCCACCTCAGTTGTCTAAGTGACTGGGTGACTTTGGGCCAATCGCCAGGAGACCGTGAGTTCTAGTCCCACCTTAGATGTCTAAGTCACTGGGTGACTTTGGGCCAATCGCCAGGAGATGGTGATTTCTAGTCCCTCCTTAAGCATGAAATCCATCTGAATGACATTGGGCCAATCGCCAGGAGACGGTGAGTTCTAGTCCCACCTTAGATGTCTAAGTGACTGGGTGATTTTGGGCCAATCGCCAGGAGACGGTGAGTTCTAGTCCCACCTCAGTTGTCTAAGTGACTGGGTGACTTTGGGCCAATCACCAGGAGACGGTGAGTTCTAGTCCCTCCTTAAGCATGAAATCCATCTGAATGACATTGGGCCAATCACTAGGAGACGGTGAGTTCTAGTGCACCTACAGCATGAAAGCCAGCTGGGTGACTTTGACCTAGTCCCTCTCTCAGCCCAGCTCACCTCACAGGGTTGTTGTGTTGGGGGGGAAAAAATAGGAGATGGAAGCAATATTAGGCATGTTCGCTGCCTTAAGTTATTTATAAAAATAGCAGAGACAGCACAAAATAGCTATTTTTTTTTTCCGTTAAGCGACTTTTGAGCTTCTGGTAGATCTTGTGTGCTCCTGACCATGAAATGGATGCTTTATTTTTCCTTCCTGACCCCCCCCCCCCACAGATCATGATCAAAATCGACCGAGAAGGAGGCCGCTTGGAAAAAACGGAAGATTGTCCCAGAGGCATCTACGCCCTGGCGCTCAAGTGCTGGGCCCACAACCCGGAAGAGCGGCCCAAATTCCGGGAAATTGTCCACCTGTTGCAGGAGGTCAGAGGAAGGCTGGGTTCACACAACACCTGGGGTGGGTCAGGGGAAAAAAAGACTCTTTTTTGGTCCAGGAATATCTAGATTCCTGTCTGGTTACGTTGGGACTGCCAGGTGGCTGGCATCAGCCTGTCTAGGGCAGGGGCCTCCCAACGTGGCCACTTTAAGACTTGTGGACTTCAACTCCCAGAATTCCCCAGCCAGCAGCCATTTTGCTACCACTGCTAGGGATTCTGGGAACTGAAGTCCACACATCTGGAAGCCAGGGAGTTTGAAGAGCCCTGTTTTAGGGTCTGAAGATATGTGGACTTCAACTCCCAGAATTCCCTAGCCAGCAGCCATGCTTGTTGCTGCCACTGCTAGGGATTCTGGGAACTGGAGTCCACACATCCGGAAGGCAGGGAATTTAGAGACCCTTGGTTTAGGGTCTGAAGATATGTGGACTTCAACTCCCAGAATTCTCCAGCCAGCAGCTATGCTTGTTGCTGCCGCCACTGCTAGGGATTCTGGGAGTTGAAGTCCGCACATAGTCCCAGATTTAAAGCCATTCGTTTAGTGACTGTTTGAAGTTACAACGGCAGTGGAAAAAATGACTTAGGACTGTGTTTTGCTCTTACGGCTGTTGCAACATCCCGACGGTCACGTCATCAAAATTCAGGCACTCGGCAACCGACTCGTATTTACGACGGTTGCAGGGTCCAGGGTTCGCGTGACCCCCCTTTTGCGACCTGCTGACAAGTGAAGTCCATGGAGAAGCCGGATTCGCTTAACAACGGTGTGACTCACTTTAACAACCGCAGTGACTAGGCAAGGAAGTCGTAGAGTGGGGCAAAACTCACTTAACAACTGCCTTGCTTAGCAACGGGAATGTTGCCCGCTTGACTTTTTTTTAAAAAAAACCACACCCCCTCAGACGTGTGTGTCTGTGTGTCTTTTTAACCCAGCTGCGTCCCAAGGAGAGGAAGGCCATTCGTGCGTTCGGTGAGCCCGGCTGGCTAAGGGTGGAAGCAAACGACCCGGTCACCATTATCGAAGGCGGGTGAGTGAAGAGGCTGGGACCTCTTTCAGGGTGGGGAAGGGGAGGGGAGGGGTCTGCACTCCCTCGCCCCACCCCCCTTCCCAATCACACAGCCTGCCTATCTCTTCAGCTCCATCCTGCTTTGCAAGTTTCTAGTCCTCCATGTCCGATTTCCGTTCTTCTCTTCTGATCGCTCCTCGCCTCTGTTCCTACAGTCACAAGAGGTCAGGGGTTCCGTGAGGTCATCTAGGCCAACCCCCTTCCCCGCTTACCTTTATCCATCTAGCATCAATGTAGTCTCGCTTAAGGCTTCTCGTAAATTTATTTCATTGTCCTTGAGATGCTGCAAGGACAATTTTCTTTTGTCCCAAGCATTTCCTGGCTTCCTAAGTCAATGGGAGTTGTAGTCCAAAACTCCAGTGGGGGACCCCGTGGGCTACATTCCTCTTATTCTCCACTTCCCTCTTTTCTTTTGCCCCTCCAGCCCCGAATCGTCCACCTGGCGAGGGCAGAACAAGCGGACCCTCAAAGTCGGCATCTTCCCGTCTTCCGTCCTGGCGGCAGTTGAGGATGCGGCGCCCCCTGTTGGAGCTACGCGGATCAGTCACCCCATCCGAAGCTCCTTCCTTCACCTGAGTCACGGGGACATCGACCCTGAGCGAGGGTGGGGGTCTCCGGACCACAAGGAGGAGTACGTGTTGGAGGGGAGGGGTTGGGCGTCACACACACACACACACCCCATTGAAAAGGTGTGTCTTAGGACCCCTGCAGGACCATACCCAGTATTTGTACGTGTCCTGCCACCTGGTGGTCGGCAGTGGTACTGCCCTTTCTGTCCAGGCTGCAGCAAGTAGGGCCAAGGCCATCCCAGCAAGCAGAGGAGCCTGGAAAGGGGAGGGGGCAGCTGGACCCCCACCCCAGGGGAGTCACATCAGTGGGATCAGGGACCCAACCGGGACACCCGGTTTGATTTCCATGCCCCGAAAAGAATTACAGATTGTCCTCAAACTTACGGCCACAATCGGAACTGGAATTTCTGGTGAGAATATCTGAAAGGGTGTGGGGGGTTCCTGAGCATGTGAAAAAGGAGACACCCCCCTTAAAATTTGAGCCCAAGGTCTGCAGATGGTGTCTTTCTGGGCCTGCCTTCCTCAACCTCGGGCACGTTAAGGTGTGTGGACTTCAAAGCCAGCAGGGGGAATTCTGGGAGTTGAAGTCCACACGTCTTGAGGACAGGTGAAGCAACGGTCCAAGTAGGCAGTCCTCGACTTACGAGCCTGTTGCTAAGCGAGACATTTCTTAAGCGAATTTCGCTCCGTTGCACGCCCTGCCTTGCCGCAGCTGTGAAGAAAATCACGGCGGTTGTTCAGCGAGTGGTACGGTCCTTAAGTGAATCCCGCAGCCTGGTGGGAAGCCAGCCGGGAAGGTCGCAAAAATGACCGTGGGAGGCTGCGACCGTCATAAATACGTGCCGGTTTGCCAAGCGAGCGCCCAAATTTTTGATCCCGTGACCTTTGGGAGGCTGTGACGGTCGTAAGCACGAGGACCGGTCATCAGTTCACTTTTCCCGTGCCTGTTGCAACTTCGAACAGACACTAAAGGAATGGGGGCGAGGCGAGGCCGTCGCTAAGCGGAACATGGGTGTTTCGTCTTCTTCATCCTAGGAAGAAACCAAAAGTGCGTGGGGGGAATCTCAGTCCCCAGAATTCCAGCAAGAATAAGCAGCTGCTGCAACTGGCGCGTGAGTCTCCCCCTCCCCTTAATGGGTGTTTTTTGGGGGGAGGGTCTTGTGCCCCTCTTCCCCCACCTGGTTTATTAAACCTTCCCCCCCCCGCTGTCCCCTGCAGGCCTGTCCAAAAGCCTGGAGTCCATCTCCGAGTGGTCCATCCTGCGTCACAAGCCGAGGTTCCCCCCGTTCCGGACGGAGGGGCCTAGCCGGACCCCCCAGCGGCGGTTCAGCGACCTGCCCACCCCCCTCCCGTCGTCCCCCCCTCAGCCGGAGAGCCGCAGCCCCAAGGCCGCGGCCCGCATCCCGAACCCGGCCCTGCCTTCCTGGGCCCTGCCCAAGGCGGAGGCTGCGGGGGCCAAGGAGAAGGAGCAGCGGGGGGCCCGCCCAGGCCCCAAAGGCGCTGGGGGGCCACCCCCGCCCAGTGGGCCGAGGCTGACCATGGGGGAGATCGAGAAGAAGATCAAGGAGGTAAGAGACCGCCTTCCGCGAGGCCCACCGGGTCTAGTTTCAAAGCGGGGTGGTGGTGGAGGGGGAACCCTGAGGGCATCCATCCGGGCTTTGTCCTCTCAAACTGGATCTGGGCTGGGCTGCTGGGGAGGGGGAGGTTGTTTCCTTCCCCTCCTTCTCTGGGTTAGGGGTCAAGGAAGGGATCGCTGGTGGATTGGAAGAGCTTGAAATGGAGCTCCTTAAAGGAAAAGGAGACCACAGGGAGATATTCCCAGAGCTGATCTGAAAACCCCTTGGAAAAATTCTTTACAGGTAAATCCTCGACTTACAACAGTTTAGTGACCATTCTGGCCGCCCTGGAAAAAGTGACTTATGACTGTTTTTCACACTTACGACCGTTGCAGCCTCCCTGTGGTCACGTGATCAGGGTTCGGACGCTCGGCAACTGACTCGTATTTACGATGGCCGCAGCATGCCGGGGTGTGTGTGTGTCACGTGATCCCCTTTTGCGACCTTCTGGCAAGTAAAGTCCACGGGGCGGAGCCCGATTCGCTTAACAACCGTGTGACTCAGCGCCTGCAGTAATTAACAACTGTGGCAGAAAGGTCATAAAATGGGGCAAAACTCAGATTAACGACGGTCTGACTTAGCTGGGCTCAGATTGTGCTCATTAAGTCGAGGATTACCTGTATTAAATTTATTCCTTATTAAATTTATTTGCTGCCCATCTCTGATTTCCAAAACACCCTCTCTGCTATAATAATAATAATAATAATAATAATAATAATAATAATAATAATAATAATAATAATAATAATAATAATAATAATAATAGTGATGATGATGTTGGAAGGGACCTGGGAGGTCGTCTAGTCCAACCCCCTGCCTTCGTGAATTCTGTTTAACCCTTCCCGGTGGAGATGGGTATTGTAGTCCCAAAGACCGGCAGGGGCTGGGCACGGGAAGGCTAGCCAATCCTTGAAGGGGGAGGGCTCGGCGCCCCTTTCTTCTCTTGAGCCCCCGCCCCCCCAAGCGAGGGAGTTGGGGGTCGGCCCCCTGCGGCCCCTTGGCTGAGGCTGCCCGTTTGCCCCTCCCCTCCCCCCCCCCCGCAGGTGGAGGAGCGGGTCCATGGGGTGACCACGGAGGAGTGCCTGGAGGCCCTGCGGATGAACAGCTGGGAGGTGCCCAAGACGGTCCAGCTGCTGAAGGTGGGAAGCCCTGTGGGGCGGCCAGCTGTTTTGCAGCTGTGCCTCCTGGATGGGGAGGGCAGCGGGAGAGGGAGGGGCTTCCGGGAGCCTCTGGCATGACTTGCGTCTTCCCTCCTCGCCTTCGCCCTTCCCTACTTTCCTTCCCTTCTTCCTCCTTTTCTTGCTTTTATCCCTCCCTTTTTCTTCCTTTCCTTCTTCCCTCTCCATTTCCCTCCCTCCCTCTTTTGCCTTCTCTCCTTCCATCCCCTTTCCTTCCTGTCCCCTTTCCCTTCCTCCCTCCCTCCCTCTCGCCTTCCTCCCTTCCCTCTTCTCCTCCCTCTTTTGCCTTCTCTCCTTCCCCCTTCCTTCCTGCCCCCCTTCCCTTCATTTCCTCCCTCCCCCCCCCCAGGTCCACCAGCTCTTCAACCTGAGCTCCCTCTCCTGGGAGGAATGCCGGCGCGTCCTGGAGAAGCACCGCTGGAACCTGGCCATGGCCTCCCGCTACGTGCTCAGCCGGGGTCTCCGGAGCTGAGCAGGCGCCGGGGGTGGGCCTGTCCCGGGATCCCCTGGGCAGGAAAGCAGCCCGGTGGCCGCGCGGAGGGGCGGCCCAAAGACGAGCCGGCCAGCTCCCTTCTGGCCAACGAGGCACCGAAGCCAGCGGCCCGGTTGAACCTGCCCCGCTCTGAACCTCGGGACACAAGCTCCTAGTCCTCTTTGAGGAGGCACACCTCCGCTGGGCTGCGCCCCGGAACCCCCCTCCCTTATTTTATAAGTCGCGTTTTTCCCCCCCAAGGATCTGCGGGCTTTCTTATTTATGAGCACGGCTGGCTTTGCCTTCGCTCGATCTGGGGGGGGGGTCCTCCAGACAGCCCCCCCTCACCAAACGCCCATGCGCGTTCAGTGGCGGGCGGGCGGGGGTCGGCCGGCAGTGGGCGAAAGCGGGGCTCTGCGAGGGAAGGGCCTTCCCGGCTGTCTTTTCCTTATGTAAATATGGGCCAAATATGGGCAATAAAGGCGAACAGCTGCGCGTGGCTCCTGGGGGGGTCTTTGGAGGAGGGGAGGAGTGGGGAAGTGGAGGAGGAAGAGGTGAGGAAGAGAAGAGGCAGGGAGAAGGGAAGAGGCACGGAAAAGGAGAAGGAAGGGGAGAGGGGGAGGACAGGGAAAAAGGGAGGGAGGAGGAAGTAATGAGGGGAAGGGAAGAGGGGGAGGGGAGGAGACAGGGAAAAGGAGGAAGGGAAAAGGAAGTAGGGAGGGGAAGGGAAGGGAAGAGGGGGAGGAAAGGAGAGGGAAAAGGAGGAAGGGAGGAGGAAGTAGGGAGGGGAAGGGAAGAGGGGGAGGAAAGGAGAGGGAAAAGGAGGAAGGGAGGAGGAAGTAGGGAAGGGGAGGGGAAGAGAGGGAAAAGGAGGAAGGGAGGAGGAAGTAGGGAGGGGAAGCAAAGAGGCACAGAAACGGAGAAGGGAAGAGGGGGAGGGGAGGAGACAGGGAAAAGAAGGAAGGGAAGAGGAGGCAGGGAGGGGGAGGAAGAGGAGGGGAAGGGAAAAGGAGGCGGGGACAGGGAAGAAAAGGAAGAGGAGGAAGGGAAGAGAGAGGAAGAGGCGGCGACACGAAGACCCACTCCGAGGGTGTTGTCAGAATCCATTTATATCATATTCATAAATGGAATGTTTCAAACATTATTCCATGGATTCTGCCATCTTCCGAAGAGAAGAGAATGGATGTGTATTGAACCGGTATTAGGCATTTCAAAGGAAAGGAGAAGCCTTTTGAACTGGGGAAACAAAAGGGGGGGGGCTAGCATCTGGCTTCTGTCACGGAAGAGAGCAATAAACATGAAAGGCCCTAAGTTCCTTGATATGAGAGAAAGGATGGGGGACTGACCAAATGGGGCTAAGGGGGGTTAAACCGGGAACTCTATATAAGGGTTTACTTCGTGGGATAATATTAAGTCCTGTCTCGTTTCCTACAACCAAGCATGTCACAGTAAAGATTCTTTTTGGAATAGATTTGACTCCAAGAATTTTGTCTTCCTAAGACGTGGTTTGGGGTGGGTCCTGACAGGTGTTTTGTGTCCTGGCTTTACAGGAAGTCCTCACCACCATTCATGACCACTTGAATTTACGATGCACTGGGGAAAAAAAGACTTACGACTGTTCCTCACCCTTATGACCATCGCAGCGCCCACAGGGCTGTGACTCAAGACGATACCCCACTCAAACATTAACCACCACCCCTGCCCCAAAACCTTAAGTGCGGCCGTTAACGAGCACCAAACCCAACAGCGAGTCCATCTCACCGTGATATTGCCCCATTTCACGACCTTCCTCGCCACGGTCGTTGAGCGAATCACTGTAGGGGATATGTTAGCCACCCGGTCCTTAAGTGAATCTGGCTTCCCCCACTGACCGTGCTTGTCAGCAGGTCGCAAGAGGGGATCACATGACCCCCCAGGGAGATGCCGCGACGGTCATAAACACGAGTCAGTGGCCGAGCATCTGAATTTTGATCAGGCTGCAACGGTCGTTAAGTGTGAAAAGCGGTCGTAGGTCACTTTTTTCAATGCCGTTGTAAGTTCTGTGGTAAGTAGAGGGCTGTTTTTTAAGGTTTGACAGCTGCTGTTAATGACGCCAATAAAATCAACAATCCATCAAAGGGGGTGGGGGGGAATGAGCAAATGCTACATATTTATTCGTTCCTCTTTGGTTCGGCCTGGAGACGCAGAAGCTTCATCGTCCGCGAGACTCCCAATTACAGACTTGGGTTTTTTTGCACAACCCGCTTGACCTCCCACTCTGGGCCCAGCCTTCCTCTCCACGGGTGGGAACTACAAATCCCATCGCCCCTGCCATGGGTCGGAGCAGACTGCCAGAGTTGGACGGCGCTCAGGGAACCCCAAACTCGAGGACCTGAAATTTGTCCAAGCCAGCATCTTCAACAGCCACCTTTGGTTGTTTTTTTCAGCTACAACTCCTTTCTCCGCCATCATTGTGGGGTGCAAATTCTTGACCACCCCACCCACCCCCTTTCGCCCCACGCCACCCTAACCCTCCCCAAAACATTTGGTTTAAATACAGTAGAGGAAAAAACACAGGATATTAACATTATCCAAGACACTGAAATCCAGAAAGGGGTTGTCTGCTTCTCCGTGACCCCCCCAACTCTCGAGCTGATGGTGGGGAGTCCCTAACAGCCCACAAAATGTGTGGGGGGTGTCTTGCTATTTTAGTGGTTAAGCAACGTAGCACCGGCAACCGTGCCTGGCCAGAACCTTGAAACAGGAATTAAAATACCAGCTCGGAGAGCAAAACTGTCCACAAATTTGGGCCAGAAAGAGGAAAAAAATGGCAAACGTTTGGCCCGACACACCCGAATTTGTTTCGTCCTTGGTTGCCAACAGGACCCACAAACACACAGCGTACATAATCCAGACAGACTCACACACCCAAGGTGTCATCCGAGTGGCTCCCAGCTCAATCGGCTTAAGACTACAATGCCCATCCCTCTCAAGCAGCCCAGCCTATCCCCGGAGGGCTCCACGTTGCGGAAAGCAAGTCCAGCCACATCCCGTGACAGCAAATTAAATAAAAAAAAGAGAACTGTGAAACAACAATTGAGACAGACAGATGTCTCCAGATGTGCTGCTTTTCAAACTTAACAAAAGCATCTGTGCACCAATGAGCTCGGCTCTCTTGTCTTGCGATCGTCTGATACGGGTGCAACAAGGAAGCCTTTGTTAAACCAGAGATGGTTTGTTTTGTTTTTCTTTTAACAAGCAGGGATTATTCTTTTCCTCCACTCTAATTTTTCAGGGGGGGGGGTTCACGCTGCTAATCTAGAATTATTTTTATTCTGCCAAGCGTCCTTTTATTAATTATCCGCCTGGCACATCTGCCTGATAGGCGATTTCTTCACTGTTCCCTCCCAGTCTCTCTGCTTGGAAGTCTGGAGAATCTCTGGGGCACAGACACCCATCTTTGGGAATTACTAATTCCACACCCAAGGAATAAAGCTCTCTCTAAGGCAGTGGTTTTTAAACTTGGCACCTTTAAGAAGTGTGGACTTCAACCCCCAGAATTCCCCAGTTGCCAAGTTTGAAAAACATTGCTTTAGATCAGGGATCTCCAAAGTTGCAGCGTTAAGACTTACGGACTTCGACTCCAAAGATTCCCCATCCAGCCATGTTATCATTTATAAAGGAGACTCTCATTAGAAATCCAGGTCCAGCTAAACTATGTCTGCAGCATACCCCTGATCTACTAATTCCATAATTCTAGGCTGGCTGGAGAATTCTGGAAATTGGAGTCCATACATCTTAAAGGTGCTGAGATTACAGGATGAACCTGCCCAGGTTTATGTGCAAAGTTTTGGTTACACAGTAAGCCATCGTTCTGATTTTTTTGACCAGACCTTAAGACAGCCTTGGTCCCAGCGCCCCCAAAACCTGAGCAGGCACCCCAACTCAGCTGAACACCCCCACCGATCTTCTATGCCAAAAGTTTCCCTGAAAATCACAACTTTTAAACTCGTAACATCAGAACAACTAACTCAACTTTCCCCAACCTCTCCTCCTTCAGAGAGCTGGACTTCAACTCCCATAATCCCCAGCCTGGAGATGGCAGAGACAGTGCACCGGACAGAATCTAACAAGTTTTGTGCAGAAGTGCAAGTCCACAACAGCTTCTGAGAACAGAGGGAACTAGAATAGAGATCCAGTCTTTGGACACATAGAAATTTTCAAGCACATCTGTGCAATGAACAGAGGCAGACCAGGAAAGGAAGATTCCCTAATTGTCAAACCATCGCTGTCAAACCCAAACATACCCACACAAACACACATATACGCATACTCTCTATGCACAAAAAAACACATACATTCCCTCTCTCTCTGTTATGTCAGAACCAGGAAAATTGTCCCTAATTTGAGATGATTTCAACTGCTCTGTCCAACTTCTCCCATCTTCTCGAAATACATAAAATCCTGCAAAAAGCAGAAGAGAAGTTGCTGAAATGCCCAGTGGTCTCATTTTTCAGGAGGTATAGGGAAAGTGGACCACCCACCCCAGTTCTCATCATCTTTCCTCAACTCTGGAGCCAGACTCACAATGAGGAAGCAGGCTCCGAGGAGAATCGCCTTGACCTTCACATCCAGATCAATGGGGAACTGGATCCCAAAGTTGTCCGTGTCGGTGAAGACTTCCTTAAGGAGGCCACTCCACTGCTTACTGATCCGGCCCACCCCGCGGGACTCGTCCCGGGTCTTCACCTGCAGGAAGACAAGGCGGCTGCGTTTGCGTCCCACATGGAACAATTGGCGACCGCGAAAGGACGTCTGCATGTAGCCTCACATCAAACGTACACCATGCTTCCATCTCCACCTGGTGCAGGAATTAGATTTCCAAGTTTGTTTTTAAGATCTTGTGAGAATATTCTAAAGGACATGGAGCTCTTGAGCATGTGCAAAAGGTCCCTCCCCCAAAATTTGAGCCCAAGGTCTGTAAATGTTGTCTCTCTGGGCCTGGATTTCTCAACCTTGGGCATTTTTAAGATGTGTGGACTTCAAAGCTGGCAGGGGAATTCTGGGAGTTGAAGTCCACACATCTTGAGGATTGGTTGACCAACACTATAGTCCTTGAGTTACGAGCCCAAAATTTCTGTTGCTAAGTGAGACATTTGTTAAGTGAATCCGGCTTCCCGATTGACTTTGCTTGTCGGAAGGTCACAAAAGGGGATCACGTGATGCCGGGACGCTGCAACAAGGTAGTTGTCAAGCATCCGAGTTTTGATCACGTGACTGTGGGGTGTGAAAATTGGTCCTTTTTTCAGTGCCGTTGTAACTTTGAATGGTCCACTAAACAAACTATTGTAAGTTGAGGACTGTCTCTATTCTGGTCGTACCTCAAAGCTGACATCCCCGCCACAACTGCAGGCAAAGCAGGGCCCCAAAACCCGGAGCACCGTCTCCTTCTCGACATTCTGGATGGAGAACCTGGGCATGAAGGGATGCCAGGTTTGCACCACGTAGCCGATGGTGGCACCTGGGGGACACTGGACTTCCATCTGTGGGAAGGAAAACTGGTGTCAGAAAAATGGGGTTAAGAGGTTGCCCGAGTCACGTCACAATGCTTGGACAAATAAGTTCTATTGCAACCTAACCGAGGAGAGAGGAGGATTTACACAACAGCACAACAGCCGCATTCGCAAGGGTTCAATCAAGAGTTTCGCTTCAGCTTAGTCTGCCAGGTGAGAGATCAACTGGGGTCCCAAGGAGAAACCATCCAGTTGCTGAGTTCTCTGTAACTGGGTTTCATTCCTTTTTCATAAATCTTGCTAAAGAAAACTTGGGGAATATTTCACTCTAACCAAGTTGGCTGTCAAGAGATTGACAGGACATCCACCCGTCAGGAATACCAGGACAGCTTTAAAAGGACAGAAGGGACCCTTTCTCACACCACCACAGGGCTAATCACCAGGAGATGGTGAGTTCTAGTCCTGTCTTGGGCATGAAAGCCGGCTGGGTGATTTGGCGCTGTCCTGCCAGAGTTCACTATCTCCTGGTGATTGGCCCAAAGTCACCCAACCAGCTTTCATGTCTAAGGTAAAACTAGAACTCACCAGCTCCTAGTGATTGGCCCAAAGTCACACAGCAGGCTTTCGTGTTTAAGGTAAAACTAGATCTCACCAGCTCCTAGTGATTGGCCCAAAGTCACACAGCAGGCTTTCGTGTCTAAGGTAAAACTAGATCTCACCAGTTCCTAGTGATTGGCCCAAAGTCACCCATCTGGCTTTCATAACTAAAGCAGGACTACAACTCACTGTCTCCCAATGAAGCCTGGGTGCATTGCCCACTAGACCAAACTCGCTGCGTTACCTCCTGTAGGCAGCAGGGGAAAAAGCAGCTGACACATTTCAGTGGACGGACAAGACGGATGACTTCACGGCCACTGGGATCGTCCAGCCGCATGGAGAAGCGGCGTAGAGAGCCACAGCAGTTCCTGGTGCAACAGTCGTTCTGCTCTTCCGCATGGAAGATGTGCTGGCCGAGGCTGTTTCGCACCTCGTACTTGTTGTTACCTTCAAAGCCGATGAAAGCTGCAGAGAAAGGGATCAAGGAGAGCAAGACGTGCTCAGTGCAAAATGGGTTATGGGCTTTGCAACAGACTTCAGTGGGGACAGTCAACCGGCCTGAAAGGGAATTGCACAGGGAAGCGAGTGGGGACCCCCCCACACGAGGAGGGGCTCTGAGGGAGCCTAACCCTAACCCTAATTCTCCAACTTTTGGGATGAGGGATGTTAATTGTGCCCAAACTCTGGAAAAGATGTAGAAAAGATCCTTTGCATTTCAGAGAAGCGAATCAACTGTTCAGAATCCCTCTGGAGTGGAGAACATATGGACCCCAGTAAATCAATCAATCACTCAATCTTTTCTTGCTTGCACGAAGATGTCGTGACATGTGCCTAATGTGCTGACCTCGTGTTGCCTGTGGTGTAATTCTTGTGACGTTGTTGCGGCTTGTAACAGCTCCTCCACCCCAGGAGTCGCATAGACTCCTGCCCATTTAGCAGGGATATCCAATCTTAGCAACTTTAAGACCTGAGGACTTCAGCTCCCAGAATTCCCCAGCCAGCTCTTTTTTATTTTCACTTTGCTGAAGGCAAGATATATTATGTTTACCGCATACCCACCGTCTATTAAGAAAGTTACCGCATCGAAAATTCTGATCGTCAAGCCACCTTTATTCTTGTCCTATCCATGCTGAATTCTAGTAAACCCTGGATGGCTGGGGAATTCTGGGAGCTGAAGTCCACAAGTCTTAAAGTAGTCACATTTGGAGACCCCTAATATATAGAATCTGGCAGACCACTGGGAATTGACAATTCTTCAGCATTGTTTTTCCTAGTTTTTTTTTAAATTAACTTTATAGCAAGGGTGTCCAGCCCTGGCCCATTTAATAAAACGTGTGGACTTCAACTCCCAGAATTCCTCAGCTAGCAAGAGTTCACCAGAATTCAGCATGGGTAGGAGAAGAAGAAATATGGCTATGCTACTTTATCCCATTGTTTGATTGGGTAACTTTCTTAATAGGTAGCGGAAATGCAGCAGAGTTAATGTATTGTTATTATTATTATTATTATTATTATTATTATTATTATTATTATTATTAATAATAATAATAATAATAATAATATGAAATACCGCGACCTGGCCATCGAAACTGCGCGATTATGGATGAAACGTGTAACAGTGATGCCCACTGTCATCGGGGCACTGGGAACGATGTCCAAAAACTTTGCAAAATACATCAAGAAATTGCAGCTTCCTGCAATAACTCCAGCAAAGCTACAGAAAACTGGGCTACTCGGAACATCTTACATTTTAAGGAGGTACCTGGTTGATAGCTGGGATGCTGGCAGCAAGCCGTGTCGACCATTAGTGCCGGTCAATTTGAGTGTTCAGTTGACTGAGTTTCATATTTTATGCATAAAAGTTTTATAATAATAATAATTGCTTTGATACCATACCTTCTACAAGTTCCACCTTTTGATGGATCAAAATTTGGTCTACCTGAATGGGCAGCAAAGGAGCACAGTCAGAGAGAGTGATCAGCAATGCAAACCAGCAGAGATTTTGTGAAAAAATAAAAGCCAGCCATGCCACTTTAAGACCGGTGGACTTCAACTCCCATTTTCCATTCCATTCCATTCCATTCTGTTCTACTCTATTCTATTATTGTTCTATTCTATTATTATTCTATTCTATTCTATTCTTATTCTATTCTACTATTCTATTCTATTCTAATTTTTATTCTATTCTATATTTTATTATTCTATTCTATTCCATTCTACTCTACTCTATTCTATTCTACTCAGAATTGTAGGACTTGAACCCAGAGCTTTGCAAGCAAAGCCACCTCAACAGCCCGTTCCTTGAGGCCTGCCATCTCAAATCGAGATTTTCACGTTTGCACTGACAAACAGAGGAATCGTACTTTTGACCTCACGCTCTGTATCACACCTGGAAGGCGTGTGCCCACCCCCTTCCGCAAGCACCCGGGCCTGGGTCTTACCTGGGTCAGGTACTCCAAGCCAGGAGGGATGCTAGCCGACACAGGCAGGTAAGGGGTGATGGCGGCATGGTGATCGCTGGGCTGGGGGTGCTGTGGGGAAGCGGAGTGGTCCCCGTATCCCCGGGGGGGTGGCTGGGGTGCAGCCACGTAGCCGGGCCCAGGGCTAGCGGCAGGATAGACGCTGAACCCAGGGGTGGGGGCAGAAGGCCCAGCGGGCGGTTGGGGCACGACGGGGTAAGCAGGGAATCCTGGCTGTGGCA
The DNA here is from genome assembly GCF_964194415.1 of Vipera berus. Classification (NCBI taxonomy): domain Eukaryota; kingdom Metazoa; phylum Chordata; class Lepidosauria; order Squamata; family Viperidae; genus Vipera; species Vipera berus. The sequence goes on along the minus strand of NC_138205.1, from coordinate 1,155,465 downwards.
CATGGTACCCTGTAAAAAAAAAAGGACAAAAGAAGAAGCAAGGCCGAAACTGACACCACACCTTTAAGCAAAGGAGGTGGCCCTGCCCTACCTACCTGCAAACAAGTGGCAGTTAAACAGATTTAGCAGACTTGGAAAGGGACCTCGGAGGTCATCTAGTCCAACCCCCTGCTGAAGCGGGAGACCTGGCCTATAACCGTTCAGGACAAATAGCTATCTAATCTCTTCTTAAAAACCTCCCGGGATGGAGCACCCACAACTTCCGGAGGCACTTTCCAAAGCGCACAGATGCAGGATGGGAAATGTAGTCCTGGAGGGAAGGAGGGGGGGTCCTTTCTACCCTGAACAATCCAGGAAGGGGGAGGGGCGAAGGATAGATTTCTGCTCCCAAAGCAACTCCCCCCCCCAAAAGAAGCCCAGGTGAGATTCTGTTTACAGATAATCCTCGACTTATGACCGCAGTTGAGCCCAAAATGTTGCTAAGCGAGACAGACATAAAGTGAGTTGTGCCCCATTTTACGACCTTTCTCGCCACTGTTGTTAAGTGAATCAACACAATTTTTTAAGTGAGCGACACAGTTCTTAAGCGAATCCGGCTTCCCCCACTGATTTTCCTTGTCAAAAGGTCGCAAATGGGGGATCAACGTGACCCCGGGACACCGTGACCGTCATAAAAGTGAGTCGTCAGCTGCCAGGTTTCCGAATTTTTTTATGTACTGAGACCGTATAAGATGCTGCCACGACGTCTGAGCGTGAAAAAGGGTCACCGGTCCAGTTTTTCAACGCCCTCGTAAATGTCGGTCGCTAAATGGACCGTCCTGTAGACTTCCCTCTACAGCCGCGCATCTCGCACTCAGGACTCCAGGAGGCCATCCAAGTTTATTTCATGCTGTTTGTTCAGCAAGTTTACAAAGCCACCCAAATTCACAGCTAGGCGACTCCGGGCAGCTTGCAAAAAAAATATCCAACGTGGGATTAAAAACTGCAAAAAAAAAAAAAAAAGGTCAGGGTCTCCTTTAGTTGGGGTGGGTACATCAGAGAAGGGGAGGGGCTGGCTCAGCCTTTCTCTCCCCCCCCCCGCCTCCCTCACCCCCCCCCAACCTGCCCAGGTGCATTCCAGCCACGCCCTCCCCACCAGCTTTGCCTGAAGCAACTGCAAAGACAGCAAGGGGAGTGCCCACATCGTTGTCATGGCAACCTTCAGTTTCTCTGGGGATCCACCTCTTCTGGGCACACACACAGATTTAATCAGAATAGAGCTGGAGGGGACCTTGGAGGTCATCTAGTCCAACCCCCTGCTTAAGCTTAAGCTTAAAGGTAAAGGTTCCCCCGCACACACGTGCTAGTCGTTTCCGACTCTAGGGGCCGGTGCTCATCTCCGTTTCAAAGCCAAAGAGCCGGCGCTTGTCCGAGGACGTCTCCATGGTCATGTGGCCGGCATGACTAGACGCCAAAGGCGCACGGAACGCTGTTACCTTCCCACTGTAGTGGTCCCTATTTTTCTACTTGCATTTTTACGTGCTTTCGAACTGCTAGGTTGGCAGAAGCTGGGACGCATAACAGGCGCTCACTCTGTTATGCGGCACTCGGGATTCGACCCGCCAAACTGCCGACCTTCTGATCGACAAGCTCAGCGTCCTAACCCACTGAGCCACCGCGTCCCTTTGTTTAAGCTTAAGGAGACCCTATACCATTTCAGGCAAGTGGTTGCCCAATCAGGAAGGAAGGGAGGGAGGGAGGGAGGGAGGGAGGGAGGGAGGGAGGAAGGAAGGAAGGAAGGAAGGAAGGAAGGAAGGAAGGAAGGAAGGAAGGAAGGAAGGAAGGAAGGAAGACAAAATAGCAGAATAATAAAGTTGGAAGGGACCTTGGAGGTCTTCTAGTCCAGCCCTCTGCTCAAGCAGGAGACCCTATACAATTAGTGGCTGTCCAATCTCTTCTTAAAAAAACCTCCATTGATGGAGCACCCACAACTTCTAGAGGCAAGCTGTTCCACTGGTTAATTGCTCTCACTGTTAGAAAGTTTCTCCTTAATTCCAGGTTGCTTCTCTCTTTGGTTAGTCTCCGTAAGTTGCTTCTTGTCCCGCCTTCAGGTGCTTTGGAGAATAGCTTGACTCCCTCTTCTTTGGGGCAGCCCCTCAGATATTGGAAACCTGCTATCATATCACCCCTATTTCTGCTTTTCTTTACACTGGCCAGACCCAAGTCCCGCAGCCGTTCTTCGTATGTTTTGGTCTCCAGGCCTTGGATCCTCTGAGTTGCTCTTCTCTGCACTTTTTCCAAACTCTCGACGTCTTCTTTGTGATACGGTGACCAAAAATGGCTGCGGTGTTCCAGGTGCGGCCTCACTAGGGTTTTACAAAGCGGTACTAATACATCGCGTGATCTTGATTCTATGCCGCTTTTTATACAACCCAGGATTGTGTTAGCTTTTTCGGCTGCTGCCGCACACGGCTGGCTCACCTCTAAGGGATCATCCACCAGGACTCCGAGGTCCCTCTCACCGTTGCTGTTTTTTGAGCCAGGTTTCACTGGCTCAAAAACAGGTGCAGCTCAATACTTGCATTCCCCCTCCGGGCTTTCTGGAAACGGGTGGGTATCGTGACTCCCATCATCCCCGTCTTACTGTCCGGAAAAGACAACCAGAAGGCAACAATTTCTAGCAAGTTGCCATCAAAGGCCCAATTTAACACGATGCTGAGGTTGATCCCATCGTTCAGTTGCTGCCAGTAGGGCAGCTGTAGCAATTAAAAAACTGCACCTGTTGGAAAGCTAAAAAGCAATTAAAATAATTTTTTTAAAAAAGAAAATGAAAAATGAACAAGTTGGCTAGCCTTTCTGGCTGATTCACAAAGATGGTGCTTCCAGTGATGTCACAGCTCTTTTCAAGTGGGGTGACTCAGTCTTCCCCACCGAGAAGATGCAAAACTGAAATTTTATTTCTCAGAAGTATTATTGAAGACGTGGAGACATTCATCTCCGTTCAAGCTCCCCGTGTTTTTCCTGTTTTGACAACCCTCCGGCTCCATCCATTTTCAGGAAGTGTAAATTTAGTTTGTCAGAATGACAAACTGTTATATTGGAGTTTCGTTGCTCTTCTGCCCTGCCACCTGTTGCTGCAAATGAGAAGTAAAATAAAAATAAATTTGTACTATTTGCAAAGAATAAAGAAAGAGAAGGCGTGGGCAATTGGCTCAAAGATAATTGATACAGAGAATTTTCCTGCTAGCAAATGATCAGGAAATTCACCGGTTTGGACCCTTTTCGTTCTAAAGCAGGACTTTTGTCTTGTGGCAAGGAGTTCCGAAGTCTGTCTCTGGAGCCTATTGAGATTTTATTTTTATTATTTTTCCCTCTGCCCCAATTCTTTCACTACTCAAGTTTTACCCAGATTCCTCCCTGGTTTTAAATCAGGGGTCTTCAAACTTGGCCCTTTGATGACTTGTGGACTTCAACTCCCAGAATTCCTCAGCTAGTCCACAAGTCTTAAAGTGGCACGGCTGGCTGGGGAATTCTGGGAGTTCAAGTCCACCGGTCTTAAAGTGGCACGGCTGGCTGGGGAATTCTGGGAGGTGAAGTCCACCAGTCATCAAAGGGCCAAGTTTGAAGACCCCTGTTTTTAAATCCTGAGGATGATGGCCAGGTTTGTAGGAAGGGCATTTCTGAAAACCTTGACGACTTTAAAGATGTATGGACTTCAACTCCCAGAATTCCTCAGCCAGCTTAGCTTAGCTAGCTGGGGAATTCTGGGAGTTGAAGTCCACAGATCTTAAAAAGTTGCCGAGATTGAAAAAGAAGTGGTGCCTTATTCCCCTCACGGATTGTGACATGGAAAACGTGCAGCTTTTAGGAATGTACCAGTTGGAGGGAAGGAAAAAAATCACAGCCAAAGGAGGGAAAAAAAAAACAAATTTACTAATCCCATCTGCGGTTCCAAAGATCCAGCCCGAACTGACATTTCCAAAGAGAACAAACTTTTCAAAACCAAAATAACAACTGGCTCAAAATCAGCTCAGGCCACCGTGACTGAGGCAGAAATTTCTTTCTTTTTTTTTTTCTTTTCCAAATCCCCGTTTGGACGTTCGAATCCCGGACCCATTGCACAATGCAAATTAGAACCCCGGGAAGTCCTCGGTTTACAACGGTTCATTTAGTGACCTTAAAAAAAAGTGACTTATGACCGTTTCCCACACTTACGATCTGCGTGGTCACGTGATCAAAATTCAGAGGCTCGGGCGACGGGCTCGTATTTACGACGGTCGCCATTTGGCAACCTGACAAGCCAAAGTCAACAGATTCACTTAAGAACGGAAGAGATTTCCTTAACAACCCGGGCACCAATTGTAAAACCGGATGCAGTTCACTTAAGAACCATGTGATTCACTAAACAACGGAAAAGATTTTTTGCTTAACCACCCTGGGAACAATTGTTACTTGTCAAATGAATGTTCCGGTTCCGACTGTGGTCATAATTCGAGGACTATCTATAAATGTCACTAAGCGGAAAATGCTCGAAAGAAACGCACTTAGTTGAAATGCTGAGAAGTCACAACAGCACAGAATAACGGAGCTGGAAGGGACCTTGGAGGTCATCTAGTCCAACCCCCTGCTCAGGCAGAAAACCCTCTACCATTTCAGACAAAGGGCCGTCCAGTTTTGGAGCATCCGCAACTTCTGGAGGCAAGGAGTTCCACTGGTTAATTGTTCTCCCTGTCAGGAAATTGAAGCGCCCTTCTCTCTCGTCCCCTTAAGCGGCCATCGCACAGAGCCGAAGTAAGAGAAAAAAGGCAAACCTGGAGCTGCCATGATCCCCAACTTCAGAGAGGCAATTCAAGATCAGCGCCGACCTCCGATTCCCATCTGCAGGATCCCTGCAAGGGGGCGAAGAGAAGCTGCCTGTGCTTTTCACTGGAGATCTGGTGTGAAACAGCGCCTTCCTTTAAGAAAAAAGAAAAAAAATGGGGTGGGGGGCTTAGCACTTCTGAGGAGGTTTTAAGGGGGTGCAGCATACACCCTGCACCGTCTAGGACAGGGTTGTCCAAGCTCGGCTACTTTAAGACTGGTGGACTTCAACTCCCAGAATTCCCCCAGCCAGTGGCTGTGCTTGTGGCTACCACTGCTAGGGATTCTGGGAACTGAGGTCCACACCTCTAGAAGGGAGGGAGTGTAAAGAGCCTTGGTTTAGGGCAGGGGTCTTCAAACTTGGCCCTTTGATGACTTGTGGACTTCAACTCCCAGAATTCCTCAGCCGCTGGCTGAGGAATTCTGGGAGTTGAAGTCCACAAGACATCAAAGGGCCAAGTTTGAAGACCCCTGGTTTAGGGTCTGAAGATATGTGGACTTCAACCCCCAGAATTCCCAGCAGCAGCCATGCTTGTTGCTACCACTGCTAGGGATTCTGGGAACTGAAGTCCACACCTCCGGAAGGCACAGCCAGGTGCGGCCAGTAAATTACAGGCAGTCCTTGACTTACAGACAATTCGTTTAGTGACTGTTCGAAGTTACAATGGCCCTGGGGGAAAAAAAGGAACTTAGGACCCTTTTTCGCACTTACGTCCGTCGCAGCATCCCCACGATCAAAATTCAGACACCGGGCAACTGGTTCTTATTTATGACGGGTCGCAGTGTCCCCGGGGTCCCCTCGACCCCCTTTTGTGACCTTCTGCCAAGCAAAGTCCACGAGGGAAGCCCGATTCATTTAACAACCAATTTACTAACTGAACAACTGCAGTGATTCACTTAACGGCCGTGGGCAAGGGAGGTCGTAAAACAGGGCAAAGGCCATTCAACAAATGTTTAGCCACAGGACTTGTGGGCTGAAAAGGACCGCCTGTACTGATTTATCCACCTCTCCTCCTCCTCCGAGACTCTACGAGGCTCTGCTGCAGCCCTTGGCTGAGCAGCATGGGAGCTGGAGTCCCACCCCTTGGGAAAGAGCTGGGCTCCGCAGGCAGGGCCCACACGCATTGCAGCAAGCCTCTGCTGGATACAAACACACACTCCCACTCCCCCTCCCACACTTTTCCTGGACCAAGTCAGCTGATAGGCCTGCTCCAAGCCAACATCTTCTCCCCCCACCCCCGCACACGCCCCCCCCTCCAAAGCTGGCCTTGTTCTGAATTTCTACCAATCTGCAGCACAGCCAAGGATGGGAGGGGGGGGGAAAGGAAGGAAGTGGGTGGAAGCCAACCACACCGAGAATAAAACCAACGGGGCCGGGGGTGGCTCGGCCGGCAATGCCACCGGTAAAGCCTCCCCAGGCTGATGGCCGAAGGGAAGGGGTTCCCCTCCGCACCGTCCTGAAAGACGGGGGCGCCCCCCCCCAAAAAAAGCAAACACCAAGCCGAAGAGGGTCTGCGCCCTGACTCCCTTCTAGGGAAGCGCAGCCAGGGCGCCGATTCGAATCCCGCCGCGCCGGGAAGAGGAGCTCAAAGGCAAGGAGCAGAACCAAGGCAAAACCGTCCCTTTCGCTCCAAACCTGCTTTCCAGCCGGGCAGAGGCGGCCGTCCGAAGGAGGGGAGAGCCCTTTTACAGCAAGGACGGAGTCACACGTGATCGACGTGAAACTGGATCCCCCTCTTCCCAGGCGCTCCCGGCTCCAAGCGGCTGCCGGGGGCGGAGAGGGAAGGAAGGGGGGAGGAGGAGGAGGAGAACAGCCCTCTGCAGCCGCTCACGGGCCTTCTTCCCCAACCGGGCGCCCCCCGCTAGATGCCGCCAGGCAATCCCGCCGGTGCGCGAAGGATGGGAGGATCCCGGGCGTCGGGCCGATGATCTAACCGCTAAGCCACGCTCCCTCTTGCTCTGGGCTCCGGCTCCCAGCTTTCCACCAGCCTTGCCCAAACCTCGCCCTGCCGCCCGCGGGGCTTTGGAAACACACACACACACACACACACACACACACACACACACACACAGTGCTGCTTTTGCTGAAAACAGACACAGACACACACACACACAATGGATACCCTCCCCTCCGGGACTGGGGGCGGGAATCGATTGCTGGCCGAAAAGGGCCTGGCGCGGAATGGCTTCTCCCACCCCCCCACCCACCCCCCATGCCAGCAGCCCCCGAAAAAAAAGGGGGGGTTGCCCAGAAAGGAAGGGATTCGTTTGTTTCCCAAGCAAAAAGGCGCAGCGTATTTTCCAGCCTCGCTCCGCCCGGATGGCAAGAATGTTGCCGAGTTTTGTCAGCTGAAAAACTTAAGTCGGCATCCTAAACAAGTCGAAGTGGCTTTTTTTCTGCGTTTGCTCTGTCTGGAGCCTGGATCCCAGGTCCTTTGACCCCCGGCCCTTCCCCGCCGGCAAGGAGGGCGCAACACGGGGGGGAGGGGAAGGGAGGGAGGGAAACACAAAAGACACAAAAGAGGTAGGAGGGAAAGAGAGAGAGGGAAGGAAAAAGGGAGGGAGGGAGGGAAAATAGACAAGCGGGTGGAAGGAAAGAGAAAAACAGGAAAGGAGGGAAGGGAGGAAAAACGGGAGGGAGGGAGGAGAAATAGAAAAGAGGAAAGGAATGAAAGGAAAGAGAGAAAGGTAGGAAAGGAGAGAGAGAGAGAGAGGGAAGGAAAGAGAAGGAAGGGGGAAATAGAGGGAGGGAGGGGGGGAGGGAGGGAGGGAGCCCACATCCCAAGTAAGAAAGGAATGGAAGGAAAGATAGAAAAGAGGGAGGAGGGAGGGGGAAGGGAAAAAGGGAGAGGAAGGAAGGAAGGAAGGAAGGAAGGAAGGAAGGAAGGAAGGAAGGAAGGAAGGGGGAGAGGGAGGCAGCCCACTTCCCAAGTAAGAAAGGAATGGAAGGAAAGATAGAAAAGAGGGAGGAGGGAGGGGGAAGGGAAAAAGGGAGAGGAAGGAAGGAAGGAAGGAAGGAAGGAAGGAAGGAAGGAAGGAAGGAAGGAAGGAAGGAAGGGGGAGAGGGAGGCAGCCCACATCCCAAGTAAGAAAGGAATGGAAGGAAAGATAGAAAAGAGGGAGGAGGGAGGGGGAAGGGAAAAAGGGAGAGGAAGGAAGGAAGGAAGGAAGGAAGGAAGGAAGGAAGGAAGGAAGGAAGGAAGGAAGGAAGGAAGGAAGGGGGAGAGGGAGGCAGCCCACTTCCCAACGGGAAAACGGAAGAAACCAGCCCAACGCGCAGCTGGCGGTATTCCACAGAATTCCTCGCCAGGCGGAACCCCAAAGCAGAGAGGCCGAGGAAATGACCCGAAGGGGCTCCGCCTTTCGGGCGGAGTAGGAGCGGGCCCGGCTGGCAACGTCTCGGGGTCCGGATGCCAAGGGGGGCGGGGGGGCGGGCAATGAACGACCACCACCCCCCCGTTTCGGAAGCCTTCCGGGGCGGGGGGGGGGCTTGACTCAGCCTGCGCGGTTTGCAAGCGGCGGCTCGTGGCCCCGAGCAACTCCGCCTTCTGGGTCCCGCGATCCCTGCCCTGCTCCACCCCGGCAAGGTAGGCCAGTCGGGGGAGGAGGGGGGAGCCTAAAGGGAGAGGGGAGATCGGGGCCGCAAAGCCGGAGGCAACGGCTTTCCCAGTCGCCCCCGGGACCACCCCGCCCATCATGGCCGGGGATGATGGGAGGGAGCTGCGCAGCCTCCGGAAAAGCGAACCGGCGGACGGGCGCTTGCGGACGGGGGCCCAAGCGACCCCCTGGCGGGGAAGGAGAGGAGGGGAGGGGGCCCGCGACCCTCGGCCTTGGGTCCCCTCTCCAGGACCCCCCCTCCCTTACCGCTCCCCGCCCCTCCCGTTACCTGCAGGCCGGAGGAAGGCGAGCGCACCCCCCCCCTCCGCCGGTGCGAGGCAGGCACACTCCCGGGGGCGCGGAGTGCGCGGCCCGGCCGGTTTTTGTTCTGCTTGGGGGGGGGGCGGAGCGAGAGACATGTGGGGAGGGGCCGCGAGGGCGGGTTAAACCCCTTGCGGGGGTTGCGGGCTCCCGCATTCGCCCGGCCTCTTGTTGGCAAGCCCGCCCGGTTGAAGCACCGCCTGCAGGCAGAAGAGGCCAGACCCGGGTCTGCTGCACGTCGGGATGGGGCTCCCTGTTTCCCCTTGTCTGTCCTTCCCGCAGGCGGCCGGCCTCGCCCGGCCTGGCTTTTGTGCCAGCCTCCCCTGCGGCATCCTTGCAGAGGGCTTTCACTACAATGCCCATCAGTCCCATCGCAAAACCGGGTCTAGGGGCTTTCGCCCCCCCCCGCCCCAAGTTCTTTCTTCGGCCTGAAGCGGTGTCTTGAAGCCTTTGAAGACCAAGAATGTTGTGGGAACTCATGGGCCAGGTTTGCAGTTGAACGTGGGAACTCTTGAACACAACTCCCCAGGCTCAGACAGGAGCCGAAAGTCTGAGCTATGTGGGGGGCCGGTGAAAGCGCCCTTTAAATAAATTTGATTGGCGTGGCTAGCCCGTGTGTGACTTTGGCAACTATATACAATTGCTTAATAAATAACGTTAATACAAAATGTGTAGGTAATCCTCCATCTACAGCCAAAACTTCCACTCCTAAGAAGAACATTTGTTAACTGAATTTTGCCCCCTTTTTACCAGCTTTCTTGCCACAGTTGTTAAGTGAATCACTGCAGCGGGTAAGGTGGTAACCCGGTCGTTAAGTGGATCTGGCTTCCCTATTGACATGGTTTCTCTCGCCAAAGAGGATCACGTGACTCTGGGACTCTGCAACCGTGATAAATATGAGTCTGTTGCCAAGTGTCCAAATTTTGATCCTATCACCACGGGGATGCTGCAACGGTCGTAAGTGTGAAAAACGGTCCTCAAGTCACTTTGTAACTTGGAGCAGTCACTAAATGAATCTGTAAGTTGAGGACTGCTTGTATTAATAATATGAATAGAATAGGATAGAATAGAATAATAAAATTAGAATAGAATAGAATATAGAAAATAGAATAGAATAATAAAATATAGAACAGAATTACAGAATGGAGTATAGAATATAGAATAGAATAGAATAATAAAATTAGAATAGAATAGAATATAGAAAATAGAATAATAAAATATAGAATAGAATTACAGAATGGAGTATAGAATATAGAATAGAATAGAATAGAATAGAATAATAAAATTAGAATAGAATAGAATATAGAAAATAGAATAGAATAATAAAATATAGAATAGAATTACAGAATGGAGTATAGAATATAGAATAGAATAGAATAGAATAGAATAGAATAGAATAGAATAGAATAGAATAGAATAGAATAGAATAGAATAGAATCTGGAAGGGAACTTGGAGGTCATCTAGCCCAACCCCCTGCTCAGGCAGGAAACCGTATACCATTTCATACAAATAGCTGTCCAGTCTCTTCTTAAAAACTTCCAGTGATGGAGCGCTCACAATTTCTGGAGGCAAGTTGTTCCACTGGTTAATTGTTCTCACTGTCAGGAAGCTTCTCCTTAGCTCCAGGTTGCTTCTCTCCTTGATCAGCTTCCAACCATTGTTTCTCATCCTGCCCTCTGGTGCTTTGGAGAATAGCGTGACCCCTTCCTCTTTTTTGGGGCAGCCCCTCAAATACTGGAATACTGCTAATATGAAGGAGAAGAGGAGGAGGAGAAGAGGAGGAGGAGGAGGAGGAGGAAGATAAATGAAGAGCTGCTTTTCTCCACCATGTCTTCCTCAATCTACCCCCCCCTCCCAACCTCTATCTAACCCGGGGTGTGCCATCTTGGCCACTAGAAGACCTCTGGACTTCAACTCCCAGAATTCCCCAGCCAGCATGGGGAAGTCTCGAAGTGGCAAAGGTTGGACGCCCCTAATCTAATCTCTTTGACTCCACTTCGGGGTTAAAGGACAGAGTGGTTGGATACAAAAGAAATAAAAATTTTTAAAAAATAAAGATACTGGACAGCCACTTGTCTGAAATGGTAAAGGACCCCCCCCCAAGATCCCTTCCCACTCGGATTCTGATCGACTGATTACAATAAAATAAACATATCGCTTTTTTTTAGGCCCCAATGCTAGAATCCGCCCTGTCCTTTCAGGTTGCAGAAACTCGGGAGGGAGGGAGGGAGGGAGGGAAAGACGGGGTGCCCTTAAAACACCCCAAAACTGCCCCTGTTGCAGGCCCACAAAGGGCCCCTCCTTTATTGCGTCACACCTGGAAATGCCAATTTTTGCCCTCTTAACCTCTCAATTCTCCAGCTTTTTCAATTCACCTACACAAGTTGACTTGATGTCCCTCTTCAAGTGAACCCCAAAAATTCAATCTTGGGGGTGGTTATCCTTCTCTCCCTCTGCCCAGACAGCGAGGCCGGCTGGTTTTCAAGGATTGTGCACGCATGTCCCAAATTGGGTTTTTCAGTCTCGCAACATTTCCTAGAAAATGTCGTTTGCCAACGGTCGTAAGCCTTTCTCTCTCTCTCTTTCCCTATGACTCAGACTCAAAAATGTCAAAACTTTTGACACATTTGGGGAACTTTTCATCGGGGCTTTCAACTCAACGGCGTTTCGTGTTTTTAACTAGATCACATTCGGCGTTTGCGCGTCAGCGTTTTGGGTGACCCTGATTTTTTGTTTTTATGGGAGGTTTTTTACGCAACGTTTTAAATATACCGTATATACTTGAGTATAAGCCGAATTTTTCAGCCCACTTTTTGGGCTGAAAAATTCCACTTCGGCTTATACTCCAGTCAACAAAAAAACTTACCGAGGACTTGTGCGCGGCCGAGGCTTTGGTGCTTCCGGGATCGCGCGCACCTCTCCCAAGCCACCGCCATCCGGAGACCTGCCGAAGTTTGGGGAGGTTTGGGGAGGTGCGCGCGCACCTCCCCAAACCTCCCCAAACGTCGGCAGGTCTCCGGACCTCCGCGCCTTGCCTGCCTGCTTCTTTCCGCAGCGGAAAGAAGCAGGCAGGCAGGGCGCGGAGGAACGGAGACCTGCCGACGTTTGGGGAGGTTTGGGGAGGTGCGCGCGCACCTCCCCAAACTTCGGCAGGTCTCCGGACGGCGGCGGCTTGGGAGAGGTGCGCGCGATCCTGGAAGCACCGAAGCCTCGGCCGCGCGCAAGTCCTCGGTAAGCTCCGGGCGGTCACTTGCTTCGCGTCTCCTGAGGGAAGGGGGGGCGACTGGAGCGGGCGTGTTTCCTCGCCTGCTGGGCGCCGCGATTTGCCCGGGGAACGCGCGGGCCCCGAATGGCAGCGTGGAGCGAGGAAGCGGACAGCCAGGGCTTCCCCGAGAGCTGCGGCCACACAGGGTATTCCTGTGTATTCAGGCTTGCAAAATGGCGGATCGAGCTTCTGCTGGCGGCAGAGGCTTGCAGAACGGCGGATCGGCTTATACTCGAGTCAATAACTTTTTCCAGTTTTTGGGGGTGAAATTGGGGGTCTCGGCTTATACTCGAGTCGGCTTATACTCAAGTATATACGGTAAGCTTTTTTTTTTCTTCTCCTGGATGTTTGGTATAGTTTTTGTTTTGGGATTTTAAGACTTGCCAGCCGCCCAGTCTGAGTCTCTCGGTTGAGTTGGATGGCTATAGAAATTAAACAAATAAGTAAATGAATAAATAATATTGTCGCAGGGCCCATAGTTGGTGTTTTATTCTGAAGTTACTTTGGCCACGTTCCACTGTTATCTGCGGTCACCAGAGAGGGCCACCTCCTACCTACTCCATACTGGAATCGCTGAGCTGTTGGACTATGATATGGAATAGTAGACTCCTACGGCTGGAAGGAACCTTGCGGGGTTGCAACAGGGGTCATCTAGTCCAACCCCCAGGGGCCCAAAACTGGAGTCCCCATTCCATTCCGGACAAATGATTGTCCAATCTTTTCTTGAGACAGACAGACAGATAGATATAGATGATAAGATACATGATAGAGAGAGAGAGACAGAGAGACAGACAGATGGATAAAGATATATAGATAGGCACATACAGATATATCGAAAGGTAGATATAGAGACAGAAAGACATATATAGAGATATAGACAGGCATATAGAGATATAGACAGATATAGACATAGACAGAAAGATCAATAGATATAGACAGACATAGACAGAGATAGAGATAGACAGACATAGAGACAAGACAGACAGACAAGACATGATGGATGGAAAACAGACAGATGGATCATAGAATCCTAGGGCTGGAAAGGCCTTTGGAGGTCTTCTAGTCCAGCCTCCAGGGGCCCAAAGCAGGCAGGCAGGCAGACAGACAGACATATAGGATGAGAGAGAGATGATACAGACACAAACACAAAAACATATATAATGGATGAGAGAGAATGAGAGACAGGATGATAAACAGAGAGAAAGATATGACAGACAGATGGACATGATGGAAGATAAGCTAGAGAGAGAGACGAAAAGATGGATGGATGGAAGATACACATGGGTCATAGAATCCTAGGGCTGGGAGGGACCCTGGAGGTCTTCTAGTCCAACCCCTTTCCCAAGGCAGGAGACCTTATATTATTTTGGACCAATGGCTCTCCAATCTTTTCTTGAAAACCTCGAATGATGGGGGGGCAACTTGTTCTTCTGTCCATCAAACCTTAGCCAGCATATCCCAAACCCCACATCCTTTGACCTCGGGTGTAATCCAAGCGGCTTAAGCCCCCGCTCCAGGCTTTCCCTTGAGGTGGGGGAAGCCAAGACAGAGCTCCCCCAGTACCCCTGCCCCCTTGCCCTGGGTGTCCCCCACTCAACCAGGGACTGCCCGAGTCTCCCCCAAGAAGACATGGCTCGAAGGAGTACAATCAAGTCCGTTTATTAAAATCACAAGGAAAGTTGCATGATTCTGTCCATTCGCGCAAAGCCGACAGCCTTGGCATAAGCTCCTTCCCATCACAAATCGGGAGCCGTTGTTAACAGGGGTCTTCCAACTTGGCAACTTTAAGACGGGTGGACTTCAACTCCTGAGGAATTCTGGGAGTTGAAGTCCACCCGTCTTAAAGGTGCCAAGTTGGAAGACCCCTGCATTATAGTATTAATTTATCATTTAAAAAAAGAGAGAAGATTCAGCCCCTTCAGAATTTAAGTTTTAAATTAAATTTAAATTTCAGTGCAAGTTGCGGGGAGATCCCCACTGCTTTGGTCCGAGGCCCCTCCTGACCCCCCCCCAAAAAAATGAACATCAGCAGAGGAAAACTCCGGTTTGCCCAGCCCTGGGGGCCACACACAGGCTGGCGAGGGGACGTCAGGGCACCAAGGCCAGCCAGCCAAGGATGAGGAGGCCCCCGCCATAGGGTGCCACCTGAGTGAAGGACGGCTGGCCAGTCAGCGCATGATAATAAAAGGGCCCGCAGAAGAGTCCCAGGCCGGACGACAGGACGCTGCCAGCCTGCAGGAGACCAAGAACAAAGACGGCTTTAAGGTCGGCCCCTCCCTACAAACCACAGATGCCCCTTCCGGTGCCAAGCCGGGAGACGCCCGGGGTCCGGCTGCCCCGTCTGGGCTGACGTGGAGAAACGGCACCCAGAAACCGAAGGAGGCTCCAGGGCAGGGTTGGTCAGCTCTGGCCAGCAGGAGAGGTGGACTTCAACTCCCAGAATCCCACAGTCATTATGATTGTTATTGTCATTGATATAATCGCTAGTGTAGGATTGAGAACGTGAGCGAGGAGTAAACATATGTACGCAGTCCGTGTAATTTGTAAGTAAAACTTCTATGGGGCTAGCTTGGGTAACTGGAAGAGGGGTGGACTTCAACTCCCAGAATTCCAGTCACTACTACTACTACTACTTCTCCTTCTCCTCCTCCTCATAACTACTATTAGTGTATGAAAGGGGTGGACTTCTACTCCCAGAATTCCAGTCATTACTACTACTCCTCCTCCTTCTCCTCCCCCTCATCATCATCATCATCACTACTATTTAGTGTATGAAAGAGGGGTGGACTTCTAGTCCCAGAATTCCACAGTAATTATATTATTATCATCATCATTTAGTGTATGATGATAGTATGACAGGAGAAAAGTAAACATATATATGCAGTCTACATAATTATAAGTAAAACTTCCAAAGAGCTGGGCCACTTGGAAGGATCTGGACTTCAACTCCCAGAATTCTGGGCGTTCACCGATCTTAAAAGGTGCCAGGACTCAAAAAACGCTGCCCCAGAAGATGGGGGTGGGGGGTGGGGGAGCTTTCCCATGCACATGACAGCCCAGGGACCTGACTGCACTGGGAGAGAGATTTCCAGAAAGGGGAGGGGGGAAAAACACCTGAATTGCCCCCACCCCTCCAAGAATTAGCGGGGCGAAATCCTGGAGGGGTTGGGAGGGGGAGGGTCAAAACAGGCCAGAGGGTGGGTCTCCCTGGAGGACCAAAGCCCCGCCCCCAACTTGCAAGAGCTGCGTCTGCAGCAGGGGTCTTCAAACTTGGCCCTTTCCTTTGATGACTTGTGGACTTCAACTCCCAGAATTCCTCAGCCAGCGTGTCTGGCTGAGGAATTCTGGGAGTTGAAGTCCACAAGGCATCAAAGGGGAAAGTTTGAAGAGCCCTGGTCTGGAGGAACCTGGGTGTGGGGGGGGGAAGCAGGTTGGGGGCGGGGTTGGGACGCCCCCTCCCCAAATACCTACCAGCATGGGGTAGCGGCAGTGGGGCACCGCCAGGAGTGCCAGGCTGTGTAGGAAGTGGTACTTATTGGCTGTGCCGTACAGCTGCAAGAGAAGCATCACACCGTGGGGGCCTGCACGACCCCCACCCCCCCTAGGACCCCTCCCCAGGACCCCCCCCAGCCGCCACTCCCAGAGCGGGCAGGAACAGCCGCGTGGTTGCTGGCAGGACCACAGTGAGAATCCCGCCGCGATATCCAGCTGGCTCCCTCGGGGTGGGGGTGATTGGAAGGTCTTTTTTTCGGGGCGGGGGGGGTCTTTTACCTCTTTCAGGTACTCTGGCTGTTCCCGGGGGTGGAAGCCTGGAAGAAGAGCAGCGGGACCCGGTTATTGCGGGGGGGGGGGAAAGGACGGGGGCTTGGAAAGACCACCGCCCGCTTTGGGGCCGCCCCGTCCAGCGAGACCCCCCCGGCTTCCCCTTGCTGGCACGGGGGCTGCCGGCTTCAGACCAGCGCGGGGTCTCTTCGCTCCGCCAAGAGGGGTGCGGCGGGGGGGGAACCCCGACGGCTCGGTGGCCGGTTCAGACCCCCTCCCCGTCGGGGACGACCCCAGGGGTGGCATTCTGCCAATGGGGGGTGGGCTGCACGCGGTGAGGTCACCCCTGCGTGACGTCACGCCCCCCCAAAGGCTGGGGCAGGGGTCTGCCCGAGGGGCGCCACTAAGCGGCCCCTTCGTCTTAAAACGAGCAGCCCCTCCCCAAAATTGCTCGGCCCTCCCGGACGCTGCAAAGGAAGCGAAGCCCGCAATCGGACTCCCCTCCAGGCGTCTAACAGAGACCCCCACCCCACGAAGACCCCTCCCCAAATTGCAGCCGGCTTTTCTTTCTCCAAGCGGCCACGCCGGCTGGTTCCGGGCTCCAGCCAGCCCCGTCGTGCCCAGGTCCTCCCGGCCGCCCCCCCCCCGCGCTCACCGTGAGCCCCATAAGCGGCCGCCCCCACCGCGGCCGCCCCGCTCAGCGCCCCTAGGCGGCGGAAAAAAGTAGCCGCGGCCGCCATGCTCCGCTGGCTCTTCGAACGCTTCCGACTAGGCGCGTCTCAGCCAATCGGGCTGCGCGGAGCCTCTTTCATATGCAAGCCACGCCCATCCAACGGGTCCAGCCAGCCAATCGGCGCTTGCTACCGCTTTCCCTTTGGGGGGAGCCCGCTATAAGGAAGGGAAACCGAGCCCGGCCGTCATCCAATAGGAAATGAGTTCCCTTCCTTCTCCCGTTTCTTTTTTTTTTGTGTGTCCTCCAGTCCGATTCGCCTACTGCGAGGTTGGACTTGAGGACGTCAATCAGGGCACGGGAGCCAATCCCGTGAAGCAGGAGGGAGGGCGCAGTTGCGGCACTTGGCGGCGTGGTGCATGAAAGCAGGCTGGCTTATTCTGCCATTTACGGTAGCGCCCCTGCAATGGCGCCCTCTGTTGGAAGAGAGGGAAAAAACCCTTGGCCTTTTCCCAGTGGTGCCCTTTCCTTCTCTGGAGAAGCAGGAGGCTGGACTAGAAGACCTCCAAGGTCCCTTCCAGCTCTATTCTATTCTATTCTATTCTATTCTATTCTATTCTATTCTATTCTATTCTATTCTATTCTATTCTATTCTTCTATTCTATTCTATCCTTTCACGTGAAGTCACGCAGTCCGACGTTAGCCTCCCCCCCATTCCTTTTCCCCCCACCATTTCTGCACGTTCTTCCATGAAAACTGCACGTGGAAGCATCCGTGTATCTCTTAATCGACTAGTCTGGTTACGACCGCGGTCTACCGAGCTGCAGTGACCGGCTCGGACCGCCAGGGGGCAGCAGGGATGCTGTGCAACGCGGGGGAGAGGAGGGGGGCGGGTGGCAGGGCGTCTCCATCTTGGACCACAGCTGCCCTGATGTTCCAGCCCGGTCTTCCCCAACATGGCGCCCTCCGGGACGTTGGACCTTCCGTGACCATCACCTTCCCACCCGCGCGGCCCAGACTCGCGTGCAGAAACCTGTCACGTGGGAACGCGGCCCTGTGTCGCTGCGCAACCAGGGAAAGACACTGCCCATTGGATACCCACCGTGAAGCTTTGGAGGGGGGGCGATGGTGTGATAGTCCCCCCTCCCCCCCTACCGCGCAACGGCCGAGTCCTCCAACTTCCATCGGGGCTCGGGATTCCCACGCTGGCAGGAACCTGCCCGAAATACAATACCCCCCCCCCAATCGCCGCTGGCTTTCTCGTCCCCCTCCCATTGGGAAGCTCTGAGTTGGCTTCTGAAACCTCGGCACCCACGCAAAAGCTGACACGCATGTCCACGCAGATGGGGCACGGCCGTGGGAAGTTCCCCTGCACCCCCCCCTCTCCCCGGGCAGGGTGCCAAAACCAGCGTATCGCCGCCGAGAGGGCTTGCCTTCGTGCCAGGCTTTCTGCCACCCACCCGCCAAGCCCATTCGGGGGTCTGGTGGGACTTTGGAGGGGGGGGCAGCTTCCCTAGAGTCGCTCTGAAGCGGACTGGGGGGGGGGACGTCGAGCCTTTCCGTCCGCACCCCGACGATCAGCTTCGAGTCTGGGTTGCGCTTTTCCATCCGACCCCCTCCGCCCTCGCCCCCCCCCACCCAATCTACTACCTCTGGCCGTGCCGCAGCTCTCCGTGCGCTGCGAGCACGTGCAGAGTGCTTCCCGCGATCCGAGGGGCGGGAGGGGGAGGGGGGACAGCCCGGGTGCCTCGCCCTCCCCCTTCTCGGGGCGAGAACCCCTCTGGTGGGTCCGAGCGGGGCTCCAAAGAAACAAGCGTGTCGCCTTATATCCACCCCACCCCCACCCCGGAAAAAAAAAGTCCAGCCGATGCGCTGCGCGGCTGCTCCACCCTCGCCCTCCTTGTTCGAGACCCCCGTGGCTTCCCGGCTGGGCTCCGAAGCCCCTTCCCCTTGTGGTGGTGGTGGTGGTGGCGGCGGGGAGAGACCAGAGCAGACCCCCTCCGGGCCCCCCCTCCCCAAAGGACAGAAGATGCGCTGCGCGGTGTGCCCCCATCCTCCTCTTCCTCCATCAGCTTGCCCGGCCGCGACCCTCCAGGCTTCCCCATCCCCCCACCCCCCTTCAGCTGCGGCTTCGAGCTTGGCAAGTGAGCGGGCAGCGATGACGTGCCCCCGCTCTGGCTTCGCCCCTCCGCCGCCCCCCCGCCCCCCAAACCCGGAGCGCGCATCCGCTGCCTGCGCTGCCTGCGCCTGGCGCAGCCTGGAAAGCGGAGCGAGCGGCTATTTTTAGCAGCCACCAGGCGGGAGGGGAGGGGAGGGAGGGTGGGCTGCCTCCCTGCGACGCCCACCGCATCCCCGACGCCCTTTCCCGCATCTCTGCAGCTCCCTTTCTTCCCCCCCCGCCCCTCCCACGCACGTATGGGCCGGGCAGAAACCCCCCCTCCACACAGACACACGCACACCCACGGCGCAACTCCGCCGGCTGGATTGAGTGGACGAAGCCCCCTGCCCCAATTGCACGCGCCCAGAGAGGGGATTGGGGACCCCCCCATTTGGGACACAAACACACCCGCACACACACGGAAGAAGCGGATGATGGAGGGGTGGGGGAGGCGAGGAACGAACGGGCGGAGGCGGGCAGGAGGAAACGCGCAGCGTGGGTTGCCACGATGGGTCAGCTCCGGCTCCCGGCGCGTTGCGCGAAGCCAGATGGTGGTTTATGCAGCCAACCGTGGTTACGCAAGACGTGGTCATAACGCAGTGGGCCAACCCAGATGCGGAGCCCGCGGCCCACGTCGTCTCAGCCCGGAGGGGAGTCTCGCCACGTGGGGATCCCCCCCCCAAATGTGGCAAATGCGCTCCTCACACTCACCCCGGGAATTCCGGTTCCAGAAGGGTTTGCATTTGGGGAGGGGGGGATGTCCATTGCAGTCGGACGTCTTGCAGTTTGTGAGATAATTAAGACCCCCCTGTTCCTGGAAGGGGGGGGTCTATTTCCCCAACACCCCGCCCCCACCCCCGTCCGATTCTGCCAGAGAAAAAAAGCCGATTCAACAATTAAATCTTTTTTTATATATTTACAATATCATTTTTCCATTTCTTGCAAGGTTTAAAAATGTGTACAGCATCTCAGCTCGATCCCAGCCGACCCCCCCCCACCCCCCACGCACACACTTGTACCCCGAGAGTTCTCGTCTTCGGAGAAGGGTGTGTGTGTGTGTGTGTGTGTGTGTGTGTGCAAACGCAACCCCCCCCCAAAAAAAAACCACCCACACCGGAGCAAGCTCGTCCATCCCTTATCCAGGTCATAACAAACTCTGGAGCGGTGGGGGGGGGGGGACCGAAGAAAAAGCACCGCCTTAAATTTCTGTTGGTTGGTTGGTGGTTCCAATCCCGGTCTTTCCAGAAGCTGGAGGAAGAAGCCCTCCCCTCGCCGAGTTGGGAGGGGCTACAAAAGTCTCAGTCGGTGGGGGGGGGAGGAGGAGGCTCTTTTTGGGGGGTGGAGGGGGGGGGTTGCAAGAAGATTCCTCAAAGTCAGGTGCGGGAAGGTGGTTTGAAAAATTGACTCCCCCTCCTGGCCGAAGTCTCATAAAAATAGATTCTTTCCGTTGTGGGGAGGGGGGAGGGAAGAGGGGGAGGGGGCCCAGCCATCATGCCCAGAGTGAAAAGTGTCCACAGCAGAGAAAACGGGGGGGGGGATTGTTGGGGGAGGGGGGGGGAAAGGCAGCCCATCCCCTTCCCCATCATTTCCGCAGAAGAAACCTTCCAGCCCAAGGCACCCACTCTCTTTCTTGAAGACCCCCCCACACACACCCAGGGTGGGCTGGGGAGGGGGGTCGCACCCCACCACACACCCGCTCTCCTCTCTTAAAATCCGGGAAGCCTCTTCCTATTTGGCCAAGATCTGAGGGGCAGAAAAGACCCCTCCCACACACACACACACACACACACACACCCCACACAGGCAGGAACAATGGTGGTGGATCTCCTGGATCTCCAAGGAAGCCTTTGGGTGCAGACTGAGCAGGGTTAAGTGGATTCCAAGGACCTCTTCAATTTAGCCCCCCGGGCGGGGCTTTAACCCACTTTGAGGGTATCTAACCCTGTGCTTCTAATGGCGGAGGGAGGGGGCAACCCGGGTGGGTTGGGGAGGGGGGGGGCATGAGTGCAGAGGCGGGGGGGGGGCGATGAGGATGAGGGTCAGAGTGCCCCAAGGCGATTAAGGTCAGGATGGCACTCTTTTTTTTCCCCCTTGGCACGCGTCCAGCCAACGTAAAACCGCGAAGCAAAATACCCCCCCCTTTCGAACCCTCCAAACAAGGGGTAGCAAAAACACGCCCCCCCCTCTCTCCATCTCCCACCCTGCACCCACCCACCCACCCACCCACCCAGCGCTGCTGCTGAGTTTGGCACAAATGTTGCTCTTTTTTTTTTTCAATTTATTTCTCTTTTTTTTCTTACAAAATAATTGTTTTCCTTTTTAAAAAAAACGGATATAGATATATATTTATTCATAATAAAGTCTGTCTCGTCTTTCTTTTTTCTTTTCTCTTTCTTTTTTAAAAAAAGGAAATCAACTTTGCAAAGAGAGAGCTGGAGGGGGTCCCCCCCATGGCTTAGAATGAAACGCCCCCCCCTCCACCCTTCCTGCTCTCTGTCCCCCACCCCCTAATCCAGGGGTCTTCGAACTTGGCCCTTGGATGACTTGTCCACAAGTTCGAAGGGCCAAGTTCGAAGACCCCTGCCCTAATCCATCCTTCCTTCCTTCCTTCCTTCCTTCCTTCCTTCCTTCCTTCCTTCCTTCCTTCCTTCCTTCCTTCCTTCCTTCCTTCCTTCCGGATGCCAGCAAAGAAAAGATCAGCAGAGGCATCAGGTGAGAGGCAGCGGGAAGAAAATTTAAAACCACAAAAGGAAGGAAGGATGGATGTGTCTTCACGGGACCAGAGAGAGAAAGAAATGCACCCAAATTAAACGAAGGGATGTATACAGGCAGTCCTCGGCTTACGACTTTTCATCTAGTGACCGTTCAAAGCGACAGCCGTGTTCAAAAAAGGGACGGAGGACTGTTTTTCACACTTACGACCGTTCGCAGCATTTCTCCCCCCACTCCCTCATGGTCACGGGATCCAAAATTCAGGCGCTCGGCAACCGACTCGTGTTTATGACGGTCGCAGCGTCCCAGGGTGTGTGTGTGTGTGTGTGTGTCACACGAACCCCTGTTGCTACCATCCGACCGGCGAAGTCGACAGGGGAAGCCGGAATTCGCTTAATGACCCTGTTCCTCCCTTAATGACCGTACCGATTCACTTAACAACGGTGGCGAGAAAGGTCGTAAAAAGGGGCAAAGCTCACTGGACAAATGTCTCACTTAACGACGGCAATTTTGGGCTCTGTTGGGGTCGAGGGATGCCTCTAATTCCACGGGACGAAAAAATGCTTACGACCGGAATTGAGGCCAAAATTCCCATCGCTAAGCGAGGCAGTTGTGAAGTGCCCCGTTTTACGACCTTTCTTTGCCACCGTTGTTCAGTGAGTCCCTGCAGTTGTTAAGTTAGGAACGTGGTTAAGTGAATTCGGCCTCCCCGTAGACTCTGCTTGTCAGGAGGCCACAAGAGGGGATCACGTGACACCCCCCCCCACCGGGACGCGGCGACCGTCATAAATACGAGTCAGTTGCCAAGCGTCTGAATTTTGATCATGTGACCCCGAGGGAGGCTGCGACAGCCGTTTAAGGGTGAAAAGTGGGGGTCACTTTTTCCGGTGCCGTCGTAACTTGGAACGGTCGCTAAACGAACGTGTGTTGGAGAAGATCTAGGGTGCTCTGCAAGGGTGCGAGAGAAGGGGCCCTTGTAAGACGGAAGAGCTCAAGACACGGGTGGGTGGGTGCGCCCCACCACTGTTTCCCCCCTCCCCGTCAACAATTTACGGAACCCTTGCACCCCCCCACCCCACCGGAAGGAAAGAGCAAATCACTGGGGGAAAAGCAGGTGACTCGAGGCAGCGAGCCAGGCTGCGTGAAAGAGCGCAAAGCCATCAGGAACGAAGGAAGTCCTTCCAGGGGGGGGTGGGCACAAGCAGACGGGCCGGGCGGAAGAAGGCCAACCAGGCAGCCAAGTGCCGGCGGGAAGGGGTGGGGCAGAAGAAACAAGGACCCCTGCAAATAGGGACCCCCGCCTTTGGGTCTGCAGTGCTGATTTAGCCACAGTGTTGTCGCAACCGTCCAAGCGCTGGAAGGGGTAGGCCAGTTGCGGGGCCCGTCCAGAGGGGAGGAAGGGGAGGGGGAAGAGGCTGGGAGGGAACAGGAGGGCGGCAGGGGTCGCCCAGGGCTGAAGGAACAGCTGGAAAGGGCCCACCCAGCGGGGTAGGCTGGGCTTCTGGGGGTCCTGCCCTGTGGGGCTGGACAGGGAGTGGCCTGTTGCCCCACCGGACCCTCTTTGGAGAACCCGTGCCAGGCTCCAAGGGGCAGGAGGGCTGCTTTCTCCTGACCTAGAGCCTCCCTGTGGGGTTCTTCCGCCCCCTCCCCCAATACTCTGGGACTCCGCCCCCTCCCCCCACCCGATCAATGGATCAGCCCAGGAAATTCTTGTGCGGTGCAGGAAGGATTGGGAGGATGGGAGAAGAAAGAAAGAAAGAAAGAAAGAAAGAAAGAAAGAAAGAAAGAAAGAAAGAAAGAAAGAAAGAAAGAAAGAAAGAAAGAAAGAAAGAAAGAAAGAAAGAAAGAAAGAAAGAAAGAAAGGTAAGGAGAAGAGGGAAGGGAGGGAGGAAGGAAGAACGAAGGAGAAAGAAAGAAAGAAAGAAAGAAAGAAAGAAAGAAAGAAAGAAGAAAGAAAGAAAGAAAGAAAGAAAGAAAGAAAGAAAGAAAAGGGAGGGAGGAAGGAAGAACGAAGGAGAAAGAAAGAAAGAAAGAAAGAAAGAAAGAAAGAAAGAAAGAAAGAAAGAAAGAAAGAAAGAAAGAAAGAAGAAAAGAAAAGAAAAGAAAAGAAAAGAAAAAAAGAAAAGAAAAGAAAAGAAAAGGAGGGAGGGAGGGAGAAGAGGGAAGGGAGGGAGGAAGGAAGAACAAAGGAGAGAAAGAAAGAAAGAAAGAAAGAAAGAAAGAAAGAAAGAAAGAAAGAAAGAAAGAAAGAAAGAAAGAAAGAAAGAAAGAAAGAGGGAGAGGGAGGGAGGGAGGAAGGAAGGAAGGAGGAAGGAGAAAAAGAAAGAGGAAGGAAGGAACAAAGAAATAAAGAAAGGGAGGAGGAAGGAAGGAAGGCAGGGAGGGAGGAAGGAAGGAGGAAGAGGGAAGGGAGGAAGGAGGAAGGAAGGGAGGGGAGGAAGGAAGAGAGGGGAGGAAGGAAGGAACAAAGAAAGGTAGGGAGAGGGAGGAGGAAGGAAGGAAGGAAGGAAGGAAGGAAGGGAGGGACAAGGAGACACCCAGCACTCAAACCCCTCCCCTACTTCTTCTGGCACAGAAAGGAACTGGTGGTCCAGTTGTCCAGTAAGAGGTTGGGGGTGGGGTACTTTCTCTTCTGGGTCCCTGGAGACCAGTGGGCAAAGACTGCTGGGGAAGGCCGAGAAGGGACAGAACCCCCTCTTCAAACCGGGAGACCCTTCACTCCGGAAGGAAGGCGCCAGATCCACTTTGCTTTCCCGTTCAGTGGGATGCCCCCCTGTGGCCTCCTCGTCCTGGGGCCCTGGACCCTCCACCCCAGGTCAGATGGAAGGCTGA
Source organism: Vipera berus (assembly GCF_964194415.1). Classification (NCBI taxonomy): domain Eukaryota; kingdom Metazoa; phylum Chordata; class Lepidosauria; order Squamata; family Viperidae; genus Vipera; species Vipera berus. The sequence goes on along the minus strand of NC_138205.1, from coordinate 1,131,308 downwards.
GCGTCTGTTCCCAGGTGGCCTAACCCAGATGTTCCGTACCCAGGACCGTCGTGGAGAAAGACACGAAAAAACATCAAGAAGACCGATAACCAAGAGCCCGATCCTTCCCTCGACGCTCTAAACCGGGGTCCCCAACCCCAGGACCGCTGCCCCGTACGGGGCCGTGGCCCGTCTGGAACCGGGCTGTGCAAACGGCAGGCGTGGGCACTCACATGCCCAGCTTTGTCTGCGCAAGTGCGCAGGCACTCTTGTGCACCCATGACGCTCCATGTGCGTGAACGCCTGCCGTTTGCAGGGCACCATGTCCCTCCCCCTGTCCTCCCCCCTCCACCAGTCTGCAAAGCCGCAAAGGGTGGGAACCGCTGGCCAAAACTCTCCAGAAACTTTGGCTGAGCCACCTAGCGGGATGGAGGAGAGCAACCAGTGGTCTCTGGTGGGATCCGGTGCTGAATGCGTGGATCAAGGAGACTGCCAAGGTGGCCATAGAAATGTGGGCAGATCCTTCCTTCCTTCCTTCCCTTAATTCCTTCCTTCCTTCCTTCTTCTACACTTTGATAACCACGTTTAAAGCTGGCTTCTCCAAGCCCTGAAACAGCTCGCAAAGCCTACCCGTGGCATTTCCCTGATTGTGAAGGGGGGAGGCCCTCTCCAAAGCCCCCTTTTTCTCTCGGACCCCCCCGTGAGCCGAGCCCCCAAATAGCCTTCAAATGCACGACCCCTTTTCTGACATTTCTCTACACGCAAGTGGAAGGGCACTGTTCTTCGCCCCTAACTCCATGCCTTGACTCCTTGGAAGAATGGCAGCTGCCCACGCGGGGTGGGCTCTCGTACCGTGCCACCTCTAGGAGGATGGTGGATCCACTGAAGGGTCACTGGATCTGGGCGAAGGGGCTGCCGACCCCACCGGGCTCCCTCCTCCGTTGCCGTTCCCCCACAGTGTGATATAAAAGGCCTGTACGGGCCACGGGGCGGGAAGAGGACCTCCCCCTGGGGGCAGCTTGGCAAGAGACTCCCCCTCCCACTGGGGGGGGCTTCGGGCACCGAGGACAACTATACACGGGTGGTGGAGTGAGGGTGAGGGAGGGTGTTGTTGTGTCCAGTGGGGAAGGTGTTGAAAGGGTGCAAGGCTTGCATACCCGTGATGGTGCTGGGAATCATGGTAATGGTGTTCGGGGTCATCAGGGGCACATCGTCCGGTGCCCGGCGAAGTGCTAGGGTGTAGTCGGGAGGGCAGGCAGGGCGTAGGATTTCATGCGGTCGCAAGGGCTCCAGGTCGTGCGCGTCGTGCTCCAAATGTTTGATCTGCAGCGACATGATCTCTTCCTCATGGCTGCCGTGCACCAGGTCGTTGGCCGCGCTGCGTTGGGGACTGAGCCGCCGTCCGCTCCGCAGCTCGTGGCGCCTGTCCCGCTTATAGTACAGGGCGGCAAATGCCAGGATGTTCAGGAAGAGCAGGGAGGCGCCCACCGCCACCGTCACGCTGAGTTCGGTGGAGTAGTCCCGCGAGTCTCCCGGGAACGGCACGTACCGCGGTGGACGGGCGACGTCGTCTTCGTCCGGAGGGAGGGTGGCAATGGGCTGGCGGGTTGTGCTTGGCCCCACCCGTGTGCTGGGCCAGCGGGTGACATAGGGGGGCACCCGGGTGGTGGTGGAGGTGTAGGGGGGCTCGTGGAGGTTGTGGAGGTGGGGCACCAGCTCCAGCCAGAAAGCCACCTTGTTGGCACGGTAGTTGTCCCGCACGCGGGGTTTCAGGCCAATGTGCAGGTACTGCTTGTCCTTGGTGTTGAATTTGGTCCACACCACCTCCTCGAAGCGGTTGGGCTTGGTGTGGATGAACTTGGTGTCCTGCGGCACAGGCTGGTTGGGGTCCCTGTGGGGAGGGGGAGAAAGAAAGCAATGGGTGGAAAACAATCAAGGAGAGAAGTAACGCAGAACTAAGGAGAGACTTCCTAACAGTGAGGACAATTCACCAGTGGAACACCTTGCCACCAGAAGTCGTAGGTGTTCCGTCCCTGGTGGCTTTGAAGAAGAGACTGGACAGCCACCGATCTGGAATGGTATAGGGCAGGGGTAGGCAACCTTGGCTCTTTTAGGACTCGTGGACTTCAACTCCCAGAATTCCTGAGTCAGCTATGCTGGCTCAGGAATTCTGGGAGTTGAAGTCCACGAGTCCTAAAAGAGCCAAGGTTGCCTACCGCTGGTATAGGGCCTCCTGCTTGAGCAGGGGGCTGGACTAGAAGACCTCCAAGGTCCATTCCAGTTCTATTCGGATTACATATTTGTCTGAAATGGTATAGGCTCTTCTACTTGAGCAGGGGGTTGGACTGGAGGACCTCCAAGGTCCCTCCCAATTCTGCTATTCTATTAGTCTAACAAAGAGAAAGACTAGGGATGACATGAGAGCAGTCTTCCAATATTTGAAGGCTGCCAGAAGGCAGGACAAGAAGCAACGGATGGAAACTAATCAAGGAGAGATGATGCAACCTGGAACTAAGGAGAAACTTCCTGACAGTGAGGACGATTAACCAGTGGAACGACTCGCCTCCAGAAGTTGTGGGTTCTCCAACGCTGGAGGTTTTTAAGAAGAAACTGGAGAGACATTTGTCCAGAACGGTGTCGTGTTTCCTGCTTGAGCAGAGGGTGGGATTAGAAGAGGGGTCCCCAATCCCCGGGGTGTGGACTAGTATCGGGCCACAGCATGCCCGCAACTGGTCCACACAAACAAAGCCCCATCCGCGGGATGCAGGCAGCACGCCAAACCACGCACCCTCTGGTCCATGGAAAAACCTCTCTCCACAGAACCGGTCCCTGGTGCCCAAAAGGTTGGGGACCTCTGGTCTAGGTGACCTCTGAGGTCCCTTCTCTGTGATTAAAAGTGGCGGACGCACCAGAGATAGCTGCCTCGGATTGAGCAAAAGCTCCCATCCGTACGTCTGATCCTAGGACTCTTCTCTCAGGCCCGCAAACCGTGGCCCTGTCCACCAAACGTGGACGTGGCCAATTTTTGGACATTTTGAGGGATTCTGGGAAGCAAACACAGTTTGTGGGAGGCGGAGCTGGAAAGGGTTTCGTTCTAACGGGGAAAAGAGGAACGTTAGGAGCTGGAAAATTTCCAGAAGCTGTCCGCCAACTTCGGTCCACTCCTGTTAAAAGCGGCCATCTTTGAGAAACACTAAATCAGACCTCGTGAGATAAATGCCCCTGTTTGTTTGCCAACGGGAAGTCTTCCAAAATGCCAGTTTTGACATTGCGTCCTCAAGACTCATGAGAGATCCAGGGTCTGTATCCCAAAGCAAGCTACCAGCTGCCCATCTCTGCTCCGGGATACCTGTTCACACATGATGCAGACTGCCTAAACATGTCTCTGGGTTCGTCTCAGTAGTTCTGATTTGAACCTTGGTCTCCGCTGGCTGAGGATGATGGGAGCTGGGATTGAGGATACCTGGTGAGCTGGGGAAAAGCTGGCACTGAGAGAAGGGCAGGGGGCAAATAAACCAAATTTCTTCTGCCAGCCTCCATACAGACATGTCACAGCTTCTGGGTCTTTTTCCCCAACATCTAGGAGGGCTGCCTTGTTTTGGGGGGGGGCGGTATAAGCTTGGAGGTGGGCACTGCCTTGAAACTGGAGGGGGGAGGGAATCAGGAATTCTGCTTTTCTTTCTGGACATTGCCAATCCTCCCCGAGTTATTTCTTTAAGCCAGGGGTCTGCAAATTTGCCTGCTTTAAGACTGGTGGACTTCAACTCCCAGAATTCCCCAGCCAGCAAGAGTTTACCAGAATTCATCCTGGGTAGGACAAGAAGAAATGCGGCTGGACTGCATTTATCACATTTTTTTGATTGGGTAACTTTCTTAATAGATGGTGGGAATGCAGTAAACTTAATATATCTTGACCTGGTTTTTTTTCCTGCAGACGTTTCATGGCCTGACCAGGTAACATCATGAGTGCTAGAAGGGGATTGCACTTCCTAGCAGTGATAATGTTACCTACTTGTGTAATGAAACGTCTGCAAGAAAACCACCAAGCTCAGAGACCACCAAGAACCCCACAGCCGCCCTCCTCCTCCTCCTCTCCACAAACATTACTCCCTTCTAGCACTGATCATGTTACATAGTTGGGACATGAAACATCTGCAAGGAAACTACCAAGCTGAGAGAGCACCAAAGACCTCACAGTCCTCCTCCTCCTCTTCCTCCTCTCCACAAACATCACTCCCTTCTAACACTGATGATGTTGCCTAGATGGGTGATGAAACGTCTGCAAGAAAACCACCAAGCTGAGGGACCACCAAGGGCCCCACATTTCCACCCTGAGATACAAATAGTCTCTTTTATTTGGCAAGGAGTTCTCCCAGGTAGTTCACTAACTCTCCTTGGCTCTGGCTGGCCGCCTGATCCTACTAGGACCAACCAGGATCTCGATCCTGGCTTAATGTCGGCCATGACCTCTATCCCTTCCGCCACAGCATGCATTCCAGAGGGTTCCCCCTCTGCAGCTCCTGTTCATGGTGTGTGTGTGTGTGTGTGTGTGTGTGTGTGTGTGTGTGTGTGGAAGTACCCCTTTCTGCTCCCCAGACACCAAATCTTATGTGCCTCTGCTGACCCTCAAAGGAGAGGTCCACCCTTCTTAACAGCCTTCTTCCAGGAAGAAAATATTCTCCGTCCTTCTCATGCACGTACTTTGTCAAACTTCTACAGCTACAACTCAGCCCAAGACTTCCGTTGCTAAGCGAGACGGCTGCGAAGTGAGTTTTGCCCCATTTTACAAGAGTTGCTAAGCGAATCACTGCAGTTCTTAAGCCAGTGGCATGGTTGTTAAGTGAATCCGGCTTCCCCGTTGCTTGTCAGAAGGTCGCAAAACGGGATCATGCGACTCCAGGACATGGCGACCGCCATAAATGTGAGCCAAGGGTTGGAATTTTGATCAGCTGACCATGGGAAGGCTGCAGCAGTCGTAAGTGTGAGAACCGGGTCACTTTTTTCAGCGCCGCTGTAACTTGGACTGGTCACTGAACGAAATGTTGTAAGTCGAGGACTACCTGTATCTTTTGAATCTAAACGCTGGTCCCCTATCACCGGCTTCCCCACCTCAAAGCTTACTCATTGCTCCTAATCCGCTCCTTCCCCCGCCCTTTTGACTTTATGATGTTGTGGTTATTACTTAAGATTTAACCTTCATTTCAATTGTCCGGGCCTGGCAAAAACTTAACAGTTCCAGTCCTAACCGAGGACCTAAGAGTTGTTAAGGTAACGTCTGAGTATGTAAGAGAGTTCCGAGTAGGGTGGCTTTTTGGAAAGTCAAAATATTCAGGTCTGATAAGTTCGAAATTTCCACGCATCTAGGCCAGGGGTCCCCAATCTGTGGGGCTACGGCCCACTACCAGGCCGTGGCCTCTTGACCACTGGGCCGTGTGAATGGCTGGCCAATGTGTGCGCATCCCCCCCTCGCGCTAGCGCTGCCCTGAGCATTGCACAAGTGCTAGGCCGTCCCGAGTGTCGTGCAGGCGATAGGTCGACTTCCAGTGTCATGCGGGCGCTCATGCCACCTAGTTTCCTGTGGGTGCTAGCCTCCCCCCAGCATCACGTGAGCGCTAGTCCCACGCCAATGTCACACGGGCGCTAGGCCCACCCTCAGCTCGGCGCAGGCACCAGGCCCTCTCCCAGTGTCGTGTGGGTGGTCACACTGCCCCAGCTTTGCGCAGGCGCTCACACTGTGCTCAGCTTTGCACAGATGCTAGTCCCACTCACAGTGTCACATGGGCAGGAGCTCCACCCCCACGCACGCAGCCCCATGCCTCCCTCTTCCTTTCCCTCCAGGCTGCCACCCTAGAAAGGTTGGGGACCTCTGATCTGGGCCACCCTTTGGGTATTGCGCCAAGCGCTCCTGTTACAATTGGTACAACCACTGATTTATCGTCACCCATCCACACTGCCATTACGGATCTCACCCGGTCTTCGCAAAATTGGTCCAGTAGGTCATGACCACGGCGCTCAGCATGACATCGTTCTTGGAAAAGTTGCAAGGAAAGAGGTCCGTGGCCCCAATCATGGGGACGCCGAAGACGTAGGGGATCTCGTCCCCGTGGGCCGCGTCCGCCCACTCGGGACGAGTATCCGTCTGGCAGTGATGGTAAAACGTGTAGAAGTAGACAGGCGACTGATACTCGGCGTGGAGCTTAGCAGTGGCCACGGCTGGCGCGACCCACTGATGGTCTGTGAAGAGAGCCAGAAGAGTCTTCCGGCGCATCTCGCCGTTGTCTCGATCTGCCCAGTCGGTGTACATGAACTTGATGGTCTCTCGCAAGATGTCTTTCCCTTCCGGGTAGCCATAGAGGTTGTCCACAAAGTTTGAGATGGTGAAGTCGAAGTAGCTGGCTGAGATGCCGTCTTCGTTCTCCATGGAATCCTCCACAAACTTCAAGCCCTCTCCCTGGTTGACGCCGATGAGGATGTCATAGTTGAGGAACTCGCCTTGCTGCATCAAGATCTCCGGATCATCGGGGACCACGTCGCCGTCCACCACGGGGCCGAAAGCAATGTGGTAGCGGGCGGGCTGGATGTCCTGGTCCACCAGCTCCCGGTAAGGCTTGCGCCGTAGACATTCCACGGTACTGCTGGTGTCCATGTGGTCGCAGCCAACTTTGGAGGCCAGCATACGGGTGTATTTGAGCGGCTGATAGTTGACAGACCAACTGGAGATGGCAGTGCCACTCTGAGCGATGGCTTTCTGGAACAAACCTAGGGGTGGGAAAAGAGAAGAGGGCTCAGCAACCAAGTGATGGGACCAAAATGGGCAACAGTTGCCAGCTCTAAGGTTACAACACAGAACATCGAACAGCAATAGCAATTGCACTTAGATTCGTAGTGCGATACGGGCCTAAGCAGTTTACAGAGTTGCCATGTTGCCCCCGACAATTTGGGTCCTCGTTTTACCGACCTCGGAAGGACGGAAAGCTGAGTCAACCTGGAGATGGTCAGAATCGAACTTCTGGCAGTGGGCAGAGTTAGCCTGCAATGCCGCATTCTAACCAGGGTGGCAGCACAGCTCTTGATAAGCAGCAATGTTGTTACCTAGTTGGGTAAGGTTAAAAGGTGGGCTAGATCAGAGTTTCCCAACCTTTTCGGGTTGACGGCCCGGAAGGGAGGGAGGGGGGGAAAAGGGGGTGGTTTTGTGGGAGGGCAGGCGCGTGTGCGCACGCACTGGAGCACCCATTGCTCACACGAGTAGAGCTGAAAGCACCCACAAGGCTCGCACGAGAGAGGCCCCTAGCACCCGCGACACCCATGTGTGGGGCTGCAAGGCCTGAGTACCTGCGATGCTCAGGTGAGTAAGACCCTGAGTACTCACAATGCTCACATGATGGGGGCCACAAGTTGCTCATGCAAGTGAGGCCCTAAGTGTCGGCACACTCCAGCCAGCCACTCACATAGCCCGGTTGCGAACATGCCAGGGACTGGTTGTGGGACGCGGCCCACAGGTTGGGGACCCCTGGGCTAGAGGACAGGACAGTGAAACAGGAAACTGATATGCTGCCTTGGGAATTCTGGGTGTTGAAGTCCATCCATGAAAAAGCTGGTCATCATCACCCACGAGAGAGCTGAGTCCAGCCCTCCTTGAATTCCATTAACTCCTTTATCTACCGCCCGTTTGCCTTGACCTTTGTTAAATCGAAATTTTGTTTAGAGGGAGCATGGAATAGACTTCTGCTCCGTCACTGGAGATTTTTAAGAAGAGACTGGACATTCACCTGTCTGAGATGGTGTAGGTTCTCCTGTTGAGTGGGGGGCTGGACTAGAAGACCTCCAAGGTCCCCTCCAGCTTCTATTCTATTCTGTTCTGTTCTAATTCTATTCTATTCTATTCTATTCTATTCTATTCTATTCTATTCTATTCTATTCTATTCTATTCTATTCTATTCTATTCTATTCTATTCTATTCTATTCTATTCTATTCTATCATTATTCTATTGTATTCTATTCTATTTTAATTTTATTATTCTACTCTATTCCATTCTATTTACAACAGTTCATTTACTGACTGTTTGATGTTACAATGCCACCCCAAAAAAGTGACTCATGAAGGTGTTTCACACTTACGACCCGTTGCAGCATCGCACAATCACGTGACTAAAATTCAGACTCCTACTGATGACCTTTGCCGTGTCCTGGGGTCCTGTGAGTCCTTGGGCAAGCAAAGTCCATGGGGAAACCAGATTCACCTAACAACGGTAGTGAGGAAGGCCGTAAAATGGGACAAAACCCACTTAACAGCCGTCTGGCTTTGCCAGGGAAATTTCGGACCCAGATTGTGGCCGTAAGTTGAGGACTCCTTTGAATAACCTGGGTTCCTGATTTTTTTTTTTTGCCCCTGACACTACCAGGTCAGTATCACTGCCATGGCCACCAGCACCGTAACCATAATCCCCGACTGACGCAGAACTACCTTCCGAGTGGTGAGACAGGATGAGCAGGTTGACGCAGGAAGCTCCAGCCCCAGAGCCGAAGATGGTGATGCGCTCCGGGTCGCCCCCGAAGTGGCCGATGTTCTCGTTCAGCCACCTCAAGGCCTGAATCTGGTCGAGGAGGCCGTAGTTCCCCTTGCCCGACTGGTCGCCCGTGCTCATGAACCCTGCCGTGGGAGGAGAGAGGGAAAGGAGTCAGACTCGGGGAGCGAGAATCGTGGTCCTGCGTTGCCAGCCCCGCCCAGAGCATCTGTTGGCATGGCTCAACCTGCACATGGATTGATAGCTGTGATTTTTAACCCTGGCTCTTTTTAAAGTCGAGTGGACGTCCAGCTCCCAGAATTCCCCAACCAGCTAGAATGGAATGGAATGGAATGAGAACAGAACAGAACAGAACAGAATAGAATAAATATAGGAATGAAGAATAGAATAGAATAGAATAGAATAGAATAGAATAGAATAGAATAGAATAGAATAGAATAGAATAGAATAGAATAGAAGAATATAAAATATAGAATAAAGAATAGAACAGAACAGAATAGAATAAATATAGCAATGAAGAATAAAATAGAATAGAATAGAATATTTATTTATTTATTTTATTGAATTTGTATACCGCCCTATTCCCGTAGGACTATATAATTTAAGAATGAAGAATAGAATAGAATAGAATAGAATAGAATAGAATAGAATAGAATAGAATAGAATAGAATTAGAATAGAATTAGAATAGAACAGAACAGAACAGAATAAGAATAGAATAGAGCTGGAAGGGACCTTGGAGGTCTTCTAGTCCAGCCCTCTGCTCAAGGAGGAGAACCTATACTATCTCAGATGAATGACTGTCCAGTCTCTTCTTAAGAACCTCCAATGATGGAGCACCCACGATTTCTGGTGGCAAGCTGTTCCACTGGTTGATTGTCCTCACTATCAGGAAGCTTCTCCTTAATTCCAGGTTGCTTCTCTCTTTGATCAGTTCCCAACCATTGTTTCTCATCCTGCCCTCTGTTGCTTTGGAGAATAACGCGACCCCCCTCTTCTTTGGGGCAGCCCCTCAGATACTGGAACACTGCTATCTTTATTTCTTTTCCCTAGACTAGCCAAACCCAAGTTCTGCAGCCATTCTTCGTATGTTTTAGTCTGCAGGCCTTGGATCATCTTAGCTGCTTGACTATCTATGTCACATTTTTTGACTGGCATTTTTTTTAATAGATGGTGGGAATGTGGTCGACGTAATATACCTTGATTTCAGCAAAGTGAAAAAATAAACTCATGGTAAGCTAAATTAATAAGAGTTAAAGCTGGGCTAGATGGCCTGACAATTACGTGACAAAGTGATATGCTGGCTGGGGAATTCTGGGAGTCTCCCCTCTCCCATCTTAAAGGGGCCATGGTTGAGAAACACTGACAAAAGCAGAATGTCCCACCTTCACCTTTACGACTTGTGGATTTCAACTCCCAGAATTCCCCAGCCAGCATATCTGTTTCCCGTTTAATTGCCATAGCTGGCTGGGGGATTCTGGGAGTTGAAGTCCACAAAGTGGCGAAGGTTTGAGATTCCTGACTTATCAAAACCAAAGCCCAGATTTTTTTTTCTTCCATGCATGTTTTCTTGATTTTTCTCAACCCTTCTGCTTCTCAGAGACCTTATTCCACTTTTGCACACATGCGCATTGATTAGGCAGCCCAGCCTAGTAATTCCAGCCACGGAAATGGTTTTGCGTCTATTTTTGAACAAAACGAAGCCGAAGCACACAATTGATCGGAAAGCATCTTTTTATATCTTCTCTTCTCTTTTTGCCTGGGCCAAACATTTGCACCAACTTCTGACCGATCTCCTTCAAAATTCATCATCCCTCCATCCCGGGGCTTTTTCGCTGTAGATAATGAGGCCCAGCCATTAATTATTCAACACTTTTTAATGAAATATTAATTTCTGCTGTGCCTGGGTAAATTTCACACCCAGAGGGGGGAGGGAAAAGGGGAGGGGAGAGGACCGGAGCCACACCCCATGCCGATGCGGTGTCCGTGGCTGGTTTTATGGCCATGGCCCTAATGCCAAGCGGGCATCACCAGCCTCAAAAATCAGGAATCCTCCGCCCTTCATAGCTGTACGGCTGCTTGCTGTACTACAGGGCCAATCATCCAGAGCAAAGGGCTGCAAATGCAACATTTTTAACAATGTGCCATTCTGGGGATTTTTGTATGTGTGCATATTGGTTAGGGGAACACAGTGGCAAATAGAATAGAATAGAATAGAATAGAATAGAATAGAATAGAATAGAATAGAATAGAATAGAATAGAATAGAATAGAATAGAATAGAATAGAATAGAATAGAATAGAACAGATGGAATGAAATATGAATAGAATAGAATAGAATAGAATAGAATAGAATAGAATAGAATTATGAAGAATAGAATAGAATAGAATAGAATAGAATAGAATAGAATAGAATAGAAATATGAAGAATAGAACAGAACAGAACAGAACAGAACAGAATAGAATAACTTTATTGTCATTTTAAATGTATACTAACCAGTATACATTAAAATGAGATTTTGTTGCACAAATGAGATCATCCGCAGGACCGGTGGGGGGAAAAAAGTGAAATTCAGGATTGTGTGTTTTATTGCACAACAACACTGCAAAATAGGAATGGGCCATCACAACAGCAGTTTTTAAAGCCATCCTTCAAATCCCACAATCTAAGTCTGTGTTTTTCCACCTTGGCTGCTTTAAGACAGGTGGACCTCAACTACCAGAATTCCCAAGCCAGCATATCAGTTTCCCACATAATTGTCATCCATAATTGTCCACGTTTAACCTGTTTATTAATTTAGTTTCTCATGGGTTGTTTTATTTTCATTTGCTGAAATCAAGGTATATTACATCGACCACATTCCCACCATCTATTAAAAGAATTAACCAATCAAAAAAATGTGATAAAGATAAGCGAACCAGATTTCTTCATGCTGACTGGGGAATCCTGGGAGTTGAAGTCCACAAGTCTTAAAAGTTGCCAGGTTTCGAGACCCCTGGTTTATGAGAAAGAAAAAGGGTCTGACAGGTCTGTTTCTCTACCTGTCTGGGTGTTTGACCCAAGAAGCAGTTGAATTAGACCAGGAGTCTCCAAACCTGGCCCCTTTAAGACTTGTGGACTTCAACTCCCAGAATTCCTCAGCCAGCACTGCCTTAAAGGGGTCAAGTTGGCGGCTGGGGAATTCTGGGAATTGAAGTCCACAAGTCTTTTGTTAAAGCATGTTTTTATTTTATTCCAAACAAAGTTAAACTACAAAATACAAGTTTAAAGGGGCCCAGTTTGCTGGCTGGGGAATTCTGGGAATTGAAGTCCACAAGTCTTAAAATTGCCAAATTTGGAGAGACCCCTGATTTATGGGGAAAGAAAGGGGTCTGACTCCCCCCCCCGGATGGGCTTCTGGGAAAATTTCTGACCTCTGGGGTCATCCCCTCGCTCCTCCCCGAGGCAGAGCCTGGGACCCCTCTCCCCCCATACCCAGCACGCCGAGCCTGTAGTTCAGGGTGACAACAATCACATTTCCATAGGCGGCCAGCACACTGCCGTCAAACATGTTTCCGGTGCCTTCCATGTACGATCCGCCATGGATGAAGAGCATCACGGGCTTTTTCCCACTGTCTCGGATATCTGTGGGGCGAGAAAGGAAGCCAGCATGAGGCAGAGGAAGCCAAGATGTAGCTATCCACCCGTGGACCCCATCCCGATCAGGAGATGCCTACAGCCGCGACATCGGAGGGCCCTCACGAGGCCATCTTGTCTTCTGAAGACTCAAGGACCCCTTGGAGCCAGGCCTCTGTTGTGCTCACTCCCGTCTTTGCACCCAGGAAGCCTCCATCACAAGGCGGGAGGTCCTAAAAGCAGAAGAACCCAGGCCGCAGGATTGGGGGGCGCCCTACCGACCAAAGGACCTGGCTGCCTTCAAGGAACCACCCGACCAACAAAGCAGAACTGACCAGCGCTGGCGACGTTACCTAGTTGGGGGAATGAAATGCCTGCGAGAGGACAACCCAGGTCAGAGAGCACCAAGGGACGCTCAACCCAACGAAAGACGGAGGAGAAGCTACAGCTGAGAAGATCCAAGGACTACTTGAAGAGGCCGGGGTGGTCAGCCCAGGAGAGGAGAGGCTGGGGAGGAGGCGGTGACAGGAGGCTCGGGAAGGGCCAGAGCAGAAGGAAAAGGGGAGGATCATGAACTGGACAAGTCAGAAGATCTGGATGTCCACCAGGTGGTTATGCGGAGGAACCTAATTGGAGGAGGAGGAGGAGGAGGAAGATGGCCAGTAGGGGAGGAAGGCCAGAAGCCAAGGTTAAGGAGGCAGATGAGCTGGTGGGCCTGGGCAAGGTGGGCATTGCTGGGGGGGGGGGGAGGGCACGGAAGGCTGGAGGGTCCACCAAACCAAGGCTGCAAACTTCTCAGCATGTTCTGGAGACGTTTGATTTTGGTGTCCATGTTCGCCCTGCCCTATGCCGAAAAGCGGTCCCCGGGTCTGGCAGAACTGCAGCCCGTTTTGCAATCCGCAACTCTAATTCCAGTTTGGGAGGGGGGGAGGAAACACCTACCAATCAAATGACCCCCCCCCCCCCGCTTCTGTTTCTAGGTCACATCCCATTTCCACCCATTTCCATGGCAACCCGGAGCCTAATTAATTCAGTGCAAGGGGAGAGCGTTAATTAGGCGCACGGAGGTCTTAATTAGCAGTTTCCACTCGGCCCCTCCTCTTCCTTTCCTGAGGGGAAGGAGCGGGAAGGGGGGGGCTAGGAAAAGGTACCCTCCCCCCTGCATCTGCAGGAGGGCAGCCTTGGCAGCCTCTGGGCATCCTGAAGGGGGGGGGAGGTCTGCACAGCTGGGCCAGCAGCCCTCCTGTCTCAGGGCAGAGCCTGGCAAATCTTCCTTCCTTCCTTCCTCCTTCTCATCCATCCATCCTTCCTTCCTTCCTTTTTCTTCCATTCTCCCTCCCACTTTCCTTCCCTGCCTTCCTTCCTCATCTCTCCCCCTCTTCATCCTTCTTCCTTCCCTCCTTCCTTCCTTCCTTCCTCCATCCCATCCTTTCTTTTCCATTCTCCCTCCCTCCCTCTCCCTCCCTTCATCTCCCCCTCCTTTTTCTTCCTTCCTTCCTTCCTTCCATCCTCTTTTCCATTCTCCCTCCCACTCTCCCTCCCTCCCTTCCTCTCTCCCCCTTTTTTCTTTCTTTCTCTTTCTTTCTTTTCTTTCTTTTCTCTTTCTTTCTTTCTTTCTTTCTTTCTTTCTTTCTTTCTTTCTTTCTTTCTTTCTTTCTTTCTCTTCCTTCCTTTCTTCCTTCCTTTTCTTCCTTGTATGGCCAACTCCCAGAATTCCCCAGCCAGCCTGTTCTAGGTTCACCCATGGTGATCAATGGTGGCCCGTTGGAGGCCAACATCAACCGGTCACAAAGTTACCAGCTCTCAAAGCTCCTGCGTGGCCATCAGTCAAAAGAAACGTAAAACAAGGTGCACCTCCAAAGTCCTAGAGCGGCTCCATTTGAGGGCCATTCTAGGAGTTGATCTCTCTTCCGGTAGTCAGTCCATCCTTTCCTCCAGATGTGCATAGCCCAGCTAATTCCAACGGCTCTTTGCAGTTACAATGAACTTTCTATCACTTTCGCCCTGCGGCTTACGTTCTCCTGCCTTGAGCTGAAGGTTGGGCTAGGTGACCTCTAAGGTCCCTTCCAGTTCTATGTTCTCTGTTCAGTTAAGCATGTCATGGGAACAAGGTTTTCCTTTATCCTATTAGACTTGGGGGGAGGGGGGACCTTGGCAATGCCCATTTTCTCTCGTGCATGAGAGGGGGGGGCAGGACCTCTAAAAATGGCTGATCTCGCTCCCAGAACCACACCAAGATTTGTTATCCCACCGTATTAATGATGAGGGGGAGTGAGCGATGGTATTAATTGTACGCAATGAATTTTAATGTAATTTGAATTACAGTTAAATCAGGTTTTATTTATGGGCTGGCCTTGCTACGTTTCCTACCACCACCAAATTACACACGTCTCTCAATATACATCCTTACCAACCCTCTTGTATGGTCAGTTTCAAAGATTATTCCCAGAATTCCTTGTGCACCAAATATGGGTTAGGTCGGTGTTTTTCAACCTTGGTAACTTGAAGACGGGTGGACTTCAACTCCCAGAATTCCCTGGCACTAATGCATTCCTTTTGCTATGTATACCCATTGTGCCATACTTACTCTCTTGTAATCCCTTCCTCTGCAATCTCTCTGCTCTAGAGGGTAGGAGGGGGGAAAAAACATGCGTGGCTGGCTGGGGAATTCTGGGAGTTGAGGTCCACCCATCTTAAAGTTGCCAAGGTTAGTAAACCTTGCTCTAAGTCAGGGGTGTCAAACTGCCGGCCCACGGGCTGGACGCGTCATCCGGAAGCTGCACCCACCCCATTGCCGACAATGGCGAAAAGGCTCCGATACGTTGCGCGACGTCACGTGACGTCGCGAGTTTGACATGTCTGCTCTATGCCATCACCATCTTCGGGGGCCCAAATTCTACTAGTGGACTGAACTAGCCATGCCCAACCTTTGCAAGAATTGGGCGTGTCTAGTTTAATGAAAAGAAGGACTAGGGGTGACATGCTAGCAGTCTTCCAATATCTCAGGGGTTGCCACAAAGAAAAAGGACTCTGCCCGTTCCTTCAAAGCATCAGAAGACAAAAAACAACGGATGGAAACTCATCAAGGGGAGAAGCAACCTGGAAGAAAGGAGAAATTTCCTGACAGCGGGAACAATTAACCATGGGAACAGCTTGCCACCAGAAGCTGCGGGTGCTCCATCACTGGAGGTTTTTAAGAGATTGGACAACCATTGGTCCAGAATAGTATGGGGTCTCCTGCTTGGGCAGGGGGTTGGACTAGAAGACCTCTAAGGTCCCTTCCCATTTGTTATTCTGTCAAGGATGGTTCTAACGTCTACCTATCTCATTCAAGTTGTATGGACTACAATTTCCAACTAGGCGCTCGCCATGTGGCCTATGGTGCCTGAAACCTTCGGGTTTGCAACCAGCAGCCCCCAAACACCTGGAAGGCATCACAGCTTTTTCGATGTACTGCTGACGGCCCAGCAGATTGCAAGGCGTTTCCCAGCAGGAGTGAGAGCTAATCTCCAGAAGATCTGTAGGTGGGAAATTTGATTTCCTGCCAGGACCATAAAAACAATCAACGCGCCTTCCCAAGCCGGCGCATTTTCAAAAGTCATGGCTCGGAGAACCCTTGACTCAATTCAAACTCTCTACTCTTCCCCTCGTAGAAACTAGGAACTGATTTCCGCAGCTGAAACATCTCGAGAACTTAGGTGAGGAAGCTCCGTCTTGGGTAAAGGACCTCTTATCTAGTTCCAGTAGACTCCTAATTCTGTTAGATGCTCAGTGGGGCTCTTCAGTTGCCCCCATCTGACAATAGACAATAGACGAGACCCAGAACGACATCTTCCGAGGAGAAGCATTCCCACTTCTGGAAACATCTCCTGGGGAGACATCTTCATGGTGTTTAGCCTGGAAACTAGGATTGTCGTGAAAACATTCGATGCTTAACTCTGAACTGACATGAGTTTCAGGACACCTTCTGCATGGTTCCATCCCGATTGTCCTTCCTTGAATTCCGTAAGCAAAGATGAGCAAGCTAGACCAACACAGGGACAAGGAGACTTCCTAAAGGGTTGCACACCAAGTTCCCAACAGAAGTCCTTCAGTAGGCTCTCAGATTGAGAGGTTTGGCCAAAGGGTGACACCCCCCACCCCCAATCTCTCCATCCTGCTCTTCGGGGTTCTCCTTCTCATTAGATGGACCTATGTTGATGACATCTAAAGGGCTTCCTCGGTTTAGTCAGGGTCGTCTTACACCAGGGGTCTTCAAACTTGGCCCTTTGACGACTTGTGGACTTCAACTCCCAGAATTCCTCAGCCGGCTGAGGAATTCTGGGAGTTGAAGTCCACAAGTCATCAAAGGGCCAAGTTTGAAGACCCCTGTCTTACACAGTAGGGCCACTTGAAGGTGGGTGGGCTTCAACTCCTAGAATTTTGTGGCACTAACCTTTTCCTTTGGATATGGATCCACCCATTGTGGCCCACTTACTCTCTTTTAATCCTTTCCTCTTCGATCTCTCTGCTTTAGGGGATAGGGGGGAGGGGGACAAGAAACAGGCATGGCTGGCTGGGGAATTCTGGGAGTTGAAGTCCACAAGTCATCAAAGGGCCAAGTTTGAAGACCCCTGTCCTACACAGTAGGGCCACTTGAAGGTGGGTGGGCTTCAACTCCTAGAATTCTCTGGCACTAACCTTTTCCTTTGGATATGGATCCACCCATTGTGGCCCACTTACTCTCTTTTAATCCCTTCCTCTTCGATCTCTCCGCTTTAGGGGATAGGGGGACAAGAAACAGGCATGGCTGGCTGGGGAATTCTGGGAGTCCACCCAGCTTCAGTGTCACTGCAGGAGAGCGACGGGGAGAATCCCAAGATCACTGTCCCTTTGATGAAACGTTCCGGTCTAGCATTTCAGGCCACGTCACATCAAGAACATCACGAGCCACTTTCTGTTCTGGAAGGAGATCTGCTGGATCGCCTCCAGAAGTGGCTGATCAGGCAGGCACTTCCTGGAACTTCCCCAAATCTTCTATCTCCGACACGCCACATTTTCATCTGGACTCATTATCGGTGCCCAGAAAACATGGGGAGAGGAATCCCAGCATAGGCAGTCCTCGAGTTACGACCGCAATTGAGCCCAAAAGTTCCGTTATCTAATTTTGCCCAGCTTTATGACCCTCTTCTTGCCACCGTGGTTAAGTGAATCACTGCAGTTGTTAAAGAGAGTCACACGGTCCTTAAGTGAATCTGCCTTCCCCATTGAGTTTGCTTGTCAGAAGGTCACTGCGACCGTCACAAATAAGAGTCAGTTGCCTGAATTTTGATCAGGTGACCACGGGGAAGCTGCAACGGTCGTAAGTGTGAAAAATGCTCACAAGTCCACTTTCCCCCCTGGCGTTGTAACTTCAAACGGTCGCTAAATGAACGCTCGTAAGTCGAGGATGACCTGAGACGATCCTCGACTTATGACCATTCATTTAGCAACGATTAGAATTACGACGGCACTGGAAAAAGCGACTTGTGGCCAGCCTTCACACTTACGACCATCACAGGATCCCCACGCTCACGCGATCAAAATTTGGGGACTTGGCAACTGGCATTTATTTATTGACAGTTGCCGCATCCTGGGGGGAATCAAGTGATCGCCGTTTGCGACCGTCCTAGCTGGTGTCTGACAAGCGAAGTCAAGGAAGGGAACTGGATTCACTTAATGACCACGTCTTTCACTTAAGAATGGCACTTAACAATAGGAAAAAAAGTCATAAAAGTGGGTGCCCCACTTCACAACCGTCTTGCTTAGCAACAGAAATTCTGTCGTAAGTCGAGGACTATGTCTAGGCGTACAACCAAAGAAGCTTTGCAAGCGGCTCCTTCTTTGGGCTGCTGAAGAGAACTTGAAATATTAATTTCTTAAAGGCAACCATATTTTGCCCTCTGTGGCCAGTTTCAAAGGAGGGTGGTTTCTTTAAAATTGTGGTCTGTTACAACAAGCCAGGATTGAGCTGTGGCTTTGGAGCCTGGCCTGCTCTGAAACCACTGTTTTAAAAGAAACCACGTCCCCACAGTTACTTCCAGCTTCCGCAACCAGCGAGGCTGAAGGGGATGATGCTGATCAGTTGAAACTCTGTGACTTGGTTGTGTGAATATGTCCTTGTGTGTCCCCTGAGGGATGCAATGGAGCCTCCTCTCTCCTATTTGCTAATTCCGAGGCTGGGATTTTGTCAGGAAGCAGAGAAGCGGATGAAATCCGGAGTAAAGAATCTTCAGCCGTGTTACAGCAACTTTAAGATAGGTGGACTTCAACCCCCAGAATTCCTCAGCACTAATGCATTCCTTCTGATGTATATACCCACTGTGGCCTGCTTACTCTCTTATAATCCCTCCCTCTGCAATCTCTCCGCTTCGGAGAGAGTTGGGGGGGGGGAATTCTGCAAGTTGAAGTCTACCCATCTTAAACTTGCCAAGGTTGAGAAATCCTGATCTACAGTGACGCCATTTTGGGGAGGGGGTGAAGAGAGGAGCCGTCGACGGGGGGCTGTTCAGGAAACTTGCATGGAAGGTTGTAGGTTGAAGGGTTTTCTTCCCGATAGCTGGGAATTTACCAAAATCCTGGACTACTTTTCTTTATGGGTTGAAAGACCCCCCCAAGAGCTGCAGCTGAAACTCTTTCTACTAGGAAACAAGCATGCCACCCCCTCCCCTTCCATCTTTTTCAATCCACTCAAAAATCTATAATCAGTCTATATATCAATATATTCAGCCCATTTATATATCTATGTAGATAAATGATATACTAGATACATGATAGACAGACAGATAGATAGATAAATTGATAGGTAGATTGGATTGATGGGGGAATGGAGGGATGGAGATAGATAGATAGATAGATAGATAGATAGATAGATAGATAGATAGATAGATAGACAGACAGACAGACAGGATGGATGGGATGGAGACAGAGGAGAGAGGAGAAGCATGGATGGATGGATGGAGACAGAGGAGAGAGGAGAAGCATGGATGGATGGATGGATGGATGGATGGATGGATGGATGGATAGATAAGATAGATAGACAGACAGACAGACAGACTGGATGGAGACAGATGAGAGGAGAGGGATGGATGGATAGGTAGATAGATAGATAGACAGACAGACAGACAGACAGACAGACAGACAGACAGACAGACAGACAGACAGATAGATAGATAGATAGACAGACAGACAGACTGACTGACTGGATGGAGACAGATGAGAGAGGAGAGGGAAGGATAGATGGAGACAGACAGACAGACAGACAGATAGATAGATGGAGACCGATAAAGATAGACACAATGGATGGATGGTTGAGGGGAGAACGGTGGATAGATGCAATTGACGGATGAATGGATGGAGGATGGGGATAGACAGACAGACAGACAAATGATAGATACAATGGGTGGATAGACAGACAGACAATCACACAGACAGACACATGCAATCCGAGTCACCCTCCGCCAGCCTCTCTTCCTTCTCAGCCCCAATAATTTTGCAGATCATATAATTTTGAAATAAACCTCAGCTGACCCTAACCAGACCTTCTCTCCTGCGGCAATTACACCCCTGTGGACAACCATGATAGAAATATATCTGGGATGTATTTTACTTTCCTTCAGGAACTGCTACTTAGCACCTTTTTGAAACGCCTGTAATTTATTTCAGTCCTCCCTCTCTCTCTCTCTCTCTCTCTCTCTCTCTCTCTCTCTCTCTCTCTCTCTCTCTCTCTCTCTCTCACACACACACACACACACACACACACACACACACACGGGAGGGGAGTGGCAGATGAACTGCAGAATTTAAGTGAGGGTCTTAAGGCAAGGTTGCCCAGGGTCGGCGATTCAAACGATGCTTTGCGCGCACACACACAGACACACGCGCACACACAAACCCCTCAGGGTTTCTCTGCATCTCTTGAAAAAAACAGCTGTACCAACTCCATAATCCTAGGACAAAGCAATCTCCTGGGATTCGGGGTGGGGGTGGATTTCACAGCCCCCGCCTGCGGAAAAGCACCTTTTCGGTCTCTGGATGTGAAACGCTGCCCAGCCCCATCACACATTGTGCTACGTCTGCAAACAACACCCCCGCTCTGAAACTGGAGCGCCTAGCCTGTCTAATTCAGTGGGATTAACCCCGAATAAAAGCTTAAACTGGATATATATATATATATATGGCTAAAATATCCATCATCACGGTTGGAAAAGCAAGTTTCTAGTCCTGGTGAGGTTAAACCCCAGTTTATCTCATCAGTTGCTGGCTCTCAAATCTCCTTTTTGGTGACGCGCTAACTTGGTTAAATCGTCCCCTTTTGTGTGTGGGGGGGGGGAATGTAAAGCACGTCCCCCTCCCAGCTTTTGTTGAGGGTATCCCATCAGCCCCTGGGGCAGAAGAGGCCTGGTGAGGCTTCGTGACATCATTAAGCCCCTCCCACTGGCCAGGTAAGGAGCAATCAGCATAGCTTGGCCAGCACAGCCAATCAGTATTTAGGGGCTCATCCTGGGGCTGCCTGGCCATGCCTGTGAGTTCTGTCCTGGAGAGGCTGGCTTTGGCAGCTGTTCCTTCTCTCCAGCTCTTTGGCCTGGAGGACTGGGGGGCAAAATAGGTTACCTGGCAGGGTTTTAGGCATTCCTACAACAGAAGTAATTGGATGGAGTTAGTTTAAGCCACTGTAGGACTTCCTTCCTTCCTTTCCTCATCTCCTTCCCTCTTCCTCCCTTTTCTCTACTTCCTTCCTTTTCTCTTTTCTATCTTTTTTCATTCTTCTCCTTCATCCTCCTTCCCTTTTTCTTTCCTTCCTTCCTTCCCTCCTCCCATTCTTTCCCTTCCTTTTCCCTTCCTTCCTCCCACTTTTTTCTTTCCTTTCCTTCCTCTGTTTTCTATCTTCCATCATTTCTCTCCTTCCTTTCATCCTTCCTTTTTTCTTTCTTTCCTTCCTCCCCCCCCCCCGTTCCTTTTTCTCAGTGACAAATCTCGTTCTGTAATGCCCATACATTTCAAAAAGCACTTTGCAAATTCAACTGGGTGACCTCGACAGAAAGCCTGCTATTTTTGCCTACAAAAAGCCCCATTTCGGCCCCAGCCTCTTTGGATGAAGATCAGGGAGGCGAAGACCCTTCCTCAACAGTCCCCTCCCATCCACCTGGAAGGCCAGCGGGGCACCTCCCTTCCCCGTCCATAAATCCGGGATCCCCCTATTTGATCTCCAATTCCTCTCGCTTCTATCCAGCATGACAGGAGCTCAGCACATTTGCTGTCTAGCCAGAAGCGCCTTTGTGGTTGCCAATTAAGCAAATAGCCCGAGGCTCCAGGACCAGCTTACTCTACTCTGCTCCAGGCAGGGAGCCTTGTTTGATGCTAGAGTTTTCCTCCCTGCTCTGCCCTGCCCCAGTGCTCCAATTCTAGACCAGGGGTGTCCAACCTTGGCCACTTTAAGACTTGTGGACCTCAACTCCTAGAATTCCCCAGCCAGCCGTTTTTATTCTCCTACCCCCTAGAGCAGAGAGATTGCAGAGGAAGGGATTATAAGAGAGTGAGCAGACCACAATAGATATACACATCAAAAGGAATGCATTAATAAAAACCTCTTAGAGAGTGCTGTAAAACACTATGAAGCGGTGTATAAGTCTAAATGCTAGGGGATTCTGGGAATTGAAGTCCACAGGTCTTAAAAGTGGCCCAGGTTGGACATCCCTAGATTAGATCCAGGCATTTCCCAGGAAAACTGGCCCTTTATTCTCAGCTGAAGGTCCAGTGGTTATGAAGCTGGTGATTATGGTGCAAATTCCCATCAGGAAAGTCAGCCTTAGATTCTTTTAAGATGTATCCCAGAGCCACAATCGGCACAGGACACCAAGCTTTCATGGGGTGCTGTGGGCACATCAATCCCCCTCTTTAGTATACAGGACCCACAACTCCAAAACGGTTCGTCCAAAATTTCTCAAAATGGATTCAGGAGGTCCATGGTGTTGCATCTATCCTGGTCCTTCAGGGCAGAGGTGAACCAGATGCAAAGCCTTTGAAATATTTGCAGATTGGGACAAGGATGCAAACATGGGGGGCTAACGTCCCCAGGAAGGGAAAAGGAAAGAGTCAAACCCCTCTCTTTTCCTCTTCCAGCCCCCCAACATTCTTTTTACAAAGTCATGGTTTGAACAAGGTCTCGGTCAATTCTCACAGAAAAATCCTTTTTAAAATCCTCCTTAAATTACAATCTGGACAATAGGCTGAAAGAATATTTCGCATGTAGTCCTTGACTTATGACCACCATGCTTTTGTCCTAAGCACATGTCAGTTGCCATCACTTGAATTGTGATCACGTGACCGTGGGGATGCTGCAAACAAGCCTAATAAGCAATAAATGGGAAGGCTGCTCATAAGTCACTTTTTGTTTTCATTACAACTTCAAACAGTTGTGAATTACGGACTACCTATAAATGTAGTCCTCAAATTAAAAGCATTCATTTAGTGACCATTTGAAGCAACTGGGGAAAAAAAAGTGACTTCTGACCGTTTTCCACACTTACGACCTTGACAGCATCCCCGTGGTCACGGGATCAAAAATCAGATGTTTGCAAACTTGACTCATATTTACAACGGTCGCTGCATCCCGTGTGTGTGTGTGTGTGTGGTCACACGATCCCCTTTTGCGACCTTCTGAAGCCAGATTCACTTAACGACCGTTTTACTAACTTAGCAAATGGAGTGATTTACTTAGCAACAACAGTGGCGAGAAAAGTCGTAAAATGGAGCAAAACTCAACAACCGTCTCGCTTAGCGACCGAAATTTTGGGCTCAACTGCAGTCGTAAGTCGAGGACTACCTGTACAGTTCCCAAACCCAGCTAAAGCTCTTCTCTTTTTCTTTTTTTTTAAACAAAAACTCACTTAAGCTTCTCTGTCTGCTGATCGACTTGGATAAAGGGCATTTTTTTCCCTGCCCCAAAAAACGAGGAATTACAAAAAAAAAAAAGAAAAAAAGAAAGAAGCTAAAGAACGGAAGGAAACTGAACGGCTGCTGAAAATTGTGAAGATTTTTTGGAAAACAAGAAGGGAAGAAAGGCTTTTTGGTTCGAAGATAAAAAAAGGAAAAAAAAAAGGCAGAAGGGCTGGCCAAAAGTTCGTACGTATATATTTCATTTGTTCCGGTTTTTATTTATTTTTTAAAAAAAAAAAAAGAAGAAGAAGAAGAAGTAGTAGTTAAAAAACGAAAAAGGGAAATTTTTATTTTTTTATATATATATATATATTTTTTTTAAAAAAGCAAGACTGTGAAACATGCATAAAAAAAATACCTTCGTCTGGAGTGGGGCTGTTAGCGGACGCTTCCTCACGCTTTTTCGTGAGCGGACCTACGAACAAGAAAAAAGAAGAAAAAGGAAAAATGGGACGGGGGAAAAAAAGAGAGAGAAAGATCAAGAAAAAAAAAGAGATTGGTTTTTTTTGTTTTTTGTTTTTTGGTGCATCAAAAAGGGAAAAAACAGTTTTTGGGGTGGTTTTTCTGTTTTTTTAGCAAAATACAAACAATCTTTAGGGGGGGGTGTTTTGTGCGTTTGTTTTCCTCTGGTTTCGTTTTTCTGGGATTCCGTATCACATGTGCGCGAGTGAATTATTTTTATTGTTTCCCCCCCCACCAGAAAAATAAATAAATAAATAATACAACACAGAAATACGAGAAGCTGTGAAACGAAAGGTTGGTTAGAGAGGAAGCAAATCGGGCGATTGCAGACGGTTAAATTCGGAAATGGACGGAAACAAATTTTCTTTCCCCGCTCGAACACCTCAAGAGCGGGAAATGAGGGCTCGGATCCCGAGTTCCAATCCCTACCGTTTTGTTTTTTTTTTTCTCCCTAGCTCTGCATTTCATAAGGGGCGGACAGGTAGGCGTTCAACTGGGGTGGAAACTCCCCAGCCAGCTTATTCGTGGGTTGAAAAGGCTACACTGCTTGGATACCTGCCTGGCATTGTAGGATTAACCCAGAAGTCTCCAAACTTGGCAATGTTAAGACTTGTGAACTTCGACTCCCAGAATTCCCCAGCTGGAAGTCGAAGTTCACAAGTCTTAAAGAGAGCAGGTCTGGGGACCCTACTATAAAGTTAATGAAAACAATCTAGGAAAAACAGCGTCAAGGATACCAATTTCCAGTAGTCTGTTTGATTCTGTACATCAGGGGTCTCCAAACTTGGCCACTTTAAGACCTGGGGACTTCAACTCCCAGAATTCCACAGCCAGCTTTTTTTTCCCACTTCCCTGTCTTCAAGATATATTACATCTACTGCATTCCCACCATCTATTAAGTAAGTTACCCTTTCAAAAAAAAACACCTCAATAAAGGTCATCTAGCCACCTTTGTTCTTGTCCTATCCGTGCTGAATTCTGGTAAACCCTTGCTGGCTGGGGAATTCTGGGAGTTAAAGGGGCCACCTTTTGGAGACCCCCTTCAATTAACCAGCCCTGCCAGGAGGATGGTGGGAGAACAGACCCAAGGGCTAAATGGAAAGGAGGCGACAGTCTGTTGTGTTTTGCTTACAAGCATCTGCAAGTTTTACTTACGGAAAAAGCTGGACTATTGGGGGACCAAGCCAAGAAGGTAAAAAATGGGGGGGGGGAAATTAGGAGTCAAAACAATCAAAGAGGGCAACTGGAAGTGTGCAATTGCAGCCTGGTTTTGCATGCCACACACCTACAGAAGAATTGGGGAGTCGAACAGGCAGCTGTGGATGCCATTTTGACTTTATTGACCTCCTTCGCATGCAACGCCCCCCCCTCCCCCAGTCTGCAGGGACGGGGGGCTCTTGAGACCAAACAGGCAGGCCTTGGGGGTCTCAGGGCCACAGTTCCTCCCTGGAGCCCATCTAAGGTGGAGCCCAGCAAACGGGGGTGCTCAAATGGCGGAAGGGAGTAAGCGCCGGAAGGGTCCCGGAAAGACAGACAATGGCGCCTTTTGTGATCTTCTTCAAAAGTGGAGAAGCTTCCAGCAAGCAAAGTTCTCCATCTTTTGTCTCTGCCATCAGCCCCCTCCCCCCTGCAACCATCCCAATCATCGGGAAACCGGGGTTCCGGCTTTAGGGGACCATCGGGAGGACCCACACGTGCACCCCCAATTTGCCCTGTCTTTTCTGGTGCCCACAGCATGCCAGAAGTGGCAGAGAGATGGCCCTCAACTCTTTCAGATGGGCTCAACCTTGGCTGAGGACTCTGAGCTCCTACCCTCTCCAGGCGGGGAAGGCAGTGGAGGATGGAACATGGACTGATACAGGAGCCGGCAAGGGGTGGCATCTGGGTGGGCCAGAGGGGATGTCGGGGGAAGGGTGCGAATTTTCCCACCAGCTCCGTTGGCCAAGTGGGGGAGAGGGCCCCCTTCCTTTCTCCGCCCTATTTCAGCCATTTGTCTGAAATGGTATAGGGTTTCCTGCCTGAGCAGGGGGTTGGACTAGATGACCTCCAAGGTCCCTTCCAACTTATTATTATTATATGGGGATGAACAATTACCACGTGCAAGAGGGACCCCCCCCCCAGGCTCCGGATTCTCAACAGCTCAGGAGCCCCCAATCCTGAATCCCTCACCCACCCACAAGGACCCCCCCTAATCCTTTCCAACTGCCCTACCCTTCCCTTCCTCCCAGTACAGCAAAACCCCCCCCCCAAAAAAAATCCTGGGAATTGCAGTCTTTCTCACTTTTCCTTCCAGAACTATAATTCCCAGCGTGCTCCAATTGGGACGCAGCTCACAGGAACCGTTTCAACCCTATCCTGTTGGCCCCCAGCTACGTGCACTCCAGATGTGCAGGACAGCAACGCCCATCATTACCACCCCCCCGAGGGGGTTGGGCAACCTGGGGAGGGGGGGCGCCTGATCCAGGAGTTGTCTATCCTTCCTTGGAACTGCAAAAAGCACCACCTGGGTTCCCGTTGAACTGCAAAAAGCACGACCTGGGTTCAGATGGGGAGGGGTCCACGGAAGACCCCATAAAAGGTATCCGCTCGCCACACCTGGGCAATCAACTGAATTTATCCCGCAACATTTTTGTTTTTTTTCCTTTTATTTAAAGCTGTGGAAAATATAGCCAACCCCCCAAACCTGTTTTTACAGCCTTCCCATTTTGGGGAATTGCAGCTGGGCGGATCGGTGGCAATTCCCTTATAATTTATTTATTTATTTATTTATTTATTTATTTGGGGGGGGGGGGAGTTCAAGCAGTCCCCGACTTACGACAGTTCATTTAGCGACCGTTCCAAGTTGCAATGGCACTGGAAAAAAAGTGACTTAGGACCGTTTTTCACACACTTAGGACCGTCGCAGCCTTCCCCCTGGTCACGGGATCAAAACTCAGCCGCTTGGTGAGCGACTCGTATTTATGACGGTCGTGGCGTCCCGGGGTGGGGGTGGGGTGTCGAGCGATCCCCATTTTGAGACCTTCCGACAAGCGAAGTCAGCAGGGAAAGCCGGATCCATTTAACGACTGGGTTATTGACTTATCAACCGTGGCGATTCACTTAACGACAGCGGCAAAGAAGGTTGTAAAACGAGGCAAAAAACTTCGCCGAACCAACGTCTCGCTTAGCAGCAGAAATTTTTGGCCCCAATCGCCGTCGTAAGTCGGGGACAACCTGGAATGTTTTTGTGGATTAATGAGTTAGAAGAATTGAGTGGAAGCTTCCTTTTATGGGCTCCGCGGGGCACCCCGGCTTCATCAGCCAATTTTCTGCCCCCAATTAATTATTTCCCATAGAGATAGTTGGAAAAACCACAGCTGCCTTCCTCCCCCCCCACACACCTAGCAACACCTCTCTCTTTCCTGGGGAGGAAAAAAATTGAAAGGCCCTCCTTTCAGTCTGCGGTGCAGATTTATGTGGATTTACACTGCAATGCTGCAAGCCAGCCCACCTGACTTTCTGGGGGGGGCTGACTTTTAATTATCGGGGGGGGGGGGAGAACATCCAATCTAATTTCAAGTAAACCACAAACAGATTTCTTTAATGGCATATCGTGGGGAGCGGGGGGGGGGGAGGCTGTCTGTACTTTTGGTGGTCTGACTTGACTAAGTAGGAATTGCAGGAAGGTGGGGGGAGGAGGAGGAGGAGGAGGGAGAGGAGGAGAGGACCCCAGGAAAATATTGCATCCTGTCTGTTGCGCATGTCTCCTCCCAGGAGGAGGAGGAAGGAAGGAAGAAGGACAAGGGGAGGAGGGGGGACTGGAGGAGGAAGAGGAGGAAGAGGAGGGGGTGGGGGAAGAGGAAGAGGAGGGAAGAAGAAGAAGAAGAGGAAGAAGAAGAAGGAAGGCAGAAGGATGAAGAAGAGAGGAAGGAGGTAGGGGGTACCTTGCTCAAGAGTAGTAACTGTGAGAGGGATCTCGGAGTCCTAGTAGACAATCACTTTAATAGGAGCCAGCCGTGTTCTGCAGCTGCCAAAAAGGCCAACACAGTGCTAGGCTGCATTAACAGAGGGATAGAATCAAGATCGCGTGAAGTGTTAATACCACTTTACAAGGCCTTGGTAAGGCCACACCTGGAATACTGCATCCAGTTTGGGTCATCACAATGTAAAAAAGATTTTGAGACTCTAGAAAGAGTACAGAGAAGATCAGCAAAGATGATCAGGTGATTGGAGGCTAAAACATACAGGGAACGGTTGCTGGAATTGGGTATGTGTAGTTTAACGAAGAGAAGGACGAGGGGGGACATGATAGCCGTGTTCCAGTATCTCAGGGGCTGCCCCAAAGAAGAGGGAGTCAAGCTCTTCTCCAAAGCCTCTAAAGAAGGCAGGACAAGAAGCAACGGATGGAAACTCGTCAAGGAGAGAAGCAACCTGGAACTAAGGAGAAACTTCCTGACAGTGAGAACAATTAACCAGTGGAACTCCTTGCCTCCAGAAGCGGTGAATGCTCCAAGACTGGAAGTTTTAAAGAAGAGACTGGACAGCCATTTGTCCGAAATGGTATACGGTTTCCTGCCTGAGCAGGGGGTTGGGCTAGATGACCTCCAAGGTCCCTTCCAACTTTATTATTATCATTATCATTATTATTATTATTGTTATTATTATTATTATTATTATTATTATTATTATTATTATTATTTAGAGTAGGAAGAGGAGAAGCTGGAAGAGGAAGGAAGAAGGAAGAAGAGGAGGGGAGGGGAGGAGGAAGAGGAAGAGGAGAAGCTGGAAGAGGAAGGAAGAAGGAAAAGGGGAGAAGGGGACTGGAGGAGGAAGAGGAGGGGTTGGGGGGAAGAGGAAGAGGAGAAGCAGGAGGAAGAAGGAAGAAGAGGAGGAGGA
>NC_138205.1:1087897-1100397 GCF_964194415.1 Vipera berus | reverse complement strand
CTTTGTTAAGCGAGTTTTGCCTCATTTTACAACCGAAGATGTTAAGTGAATCCTTGCAGTCACTAAGTGAGCAACCCGGTCATTCAGCAAATCCGTCTTCCCCCGCTGACTTGGCTAGCCAGACGGTCGGCCAAAGGGGGAATCGCGCGACCCCAGGACACTGCGACCGTCATAGATACGAGTCAGTCACCAGTGTCTGAATGTCGATCGGGTGACCACGAGGAGGTTGCAAAGGTCGTAAGTGTGAAAAATGCATCATTTTTCGTAACTTTGAACGGTCACTACATGGACTGCTGCAAGTCGGGGACGGCTTGTGAAAGTCTACAGCCGGAGGAGTCGGCAAAGATGGGACCAAAACTGTGGAAACGTTCTCAAGAAGATTGTGGGTCCTCCAGGACAAACTTGAGATTGGGCTGAAAAAAAAGGAGAGGGGGGGTCCCGGATGGACCGGAACTGGCCTAGCTGAGCATCTGTGTGTTCCCTCCCTTGGGGAGGGCGGCTCCGTCCAGATTTCGTGAGCCCCACCCTGCAGAGCAAAAAGAACAAGACCTCCTGCCCTTCGGCGCCAGCTGCCCCTCACCCACCTGCAGAGGGAGACCCCAAGGGACCCTCATTTGCCAGAGGGAGACACCCCCCCAAGGAAAGGGGACCTCATTTGCCCCCTTGAAGACAGCCCCAATGCCCCCCCTCCAAAGAAGATGGGGTGGGCACAGCTTGGGCAGGGCGATGGAGAAGGGGTGCTGGTACGCTGAGTCGGTGGGCGGGTGGGAGAATTCGAGCGGGAGAGAGACTTGAGAGAAAAGGGGGGGCTTTGGTGGGGAAGACCCCTCCAGTGGCCCGGTGGGACCGAGAAGGGGCCTAAGACCCCCCCTGTGCCCACCCCTCCCTGCTGCCCCCCCCCTTCCGCCTGCTTACCATCCTCCATGGGGACGTAGACGTTGAGGTAGAGGCAGTCTTCGCTTTGATTCTGCACGTACCCGGCCACGATCTCCAGATTGTCGGTGAACCACACGGGCAGCATGATGGCGGGCAGCATGCCGTGGATGTTCTGCGGGCAGACCGGGGCGAAAGCGGTGGCATTGCGCACCTCGGACCAGGAAGCCGGCGCCTCGGGCGGCTGGAAGCGTCGCTCGCCGACGGGCGGCGTGGCGTATGGGATGCCCAGGTACTGCACCACGGGGCCGAGGATCTCGTTGTTCAGGCCTTTCTTGATTCCCCGCAGCTTCCCGTAGTTGGTGGGCACCACGGGGTACTTGTCTTCGGGCTTCTGCCCCGAGAGGGATGACGGGCGCAGGGCCAGCCCCAGGAGCCAGAAAAGGAGGGCCGAACCTGACCGGACGTTCAGCACCCGGCGGACGAAGGTCGGGGACGAGAGGAACATGGTGACCGGAGAGGAGGCCAGGCCAGTGGTCCTTCACAAGGGGAGGGTGGGGGGGGAGAAAGAGTCAGAACGGTTGACCCGGGTGGCAGCACCAGCAGAAGAAGAAGAGGAGGAGGAGGAGGACGTAGGCCAGAGAGGTGGCAGCGTGAGCTGAGAAGGTGATGAAACCCAGCGGTCCTAGCAGGTGACCCACACAAATGTTCTGGCACAGATCGGACATCTGTTGCGTTCCATGGTGGGTCCGGAGCAGCACGACCTCCAGGGAGAGAGGCACCTAGAGGTTCAGGGAGCGGGAGAGAGAGAACGGAAGTTGTGGGTCAACCAGAGAGAAAGGGGAAGCAGGTAGGAGCAGGTGGAGCCAGGTGTCCAGGAAGAAGGTGGTCTTCTCCACCTCCGATAAAGAGGTCCCCCTTCCTCCCCAGGAGACCTCTTTGAACTCTCACACACACCCCAAGTCTCCCCAACCCTAAACCTTGCCTTCCTCGAGCATAAACTGGGGTGAGCAAAGCGTAGGAGACCCCGTTCTTGTGGTGGACTTCGAGAAGATGCCGAAGCAACTGAAGGCCAGCATCTCACCGAGGAGTCCCAGTTCCAAAGAGGAAGAGGGAAGGACCACGTCTTCGTGAGGAACTCGAGAGAACGCAACCATCAGGCCACCATGGGGAGGAATAAACATCAGGGTGGGTTCCTCAACCTTAACCAAAGCACCCAGGGGGCTCCCCCCAAAGGATTCCAGAAACAAACAAGACACCCCCAGAAGACGAGGGATGAGGTCCCCAATCCAGGGAGAACCCATAACTCATCCTACGTTGGGGAAGGATCCGTTCCACGTCTGTCTGCCCTGGATGAGGACATCCAAGGGAGATGTGGAGATCTCAAGAGGTCCAAGTGGCTTCTTTTCCCACCATGGTTCAGTCCTGAGGACACCAAGATGGAGCACCCTTGGATCATGAGATGTTCCAAGCTCCAGGTTCACCTCTTCCCAGAAAGCCACGTTGCGTTCCCCTGATCTGGAAGGACAAGGAAGGTGTCCAGGTGGCTGACCGTTGACCCAAGGCCAAACTACAAGACGGTTACTCTCTTCCTCGACTTACGAACACAACTTAACCCAAAGTTTTTGTTGCCAAGCGAGACATTTCTTGTGAGTTTTGCCCCATTTTATGACCCTACTTGCTACCCCAGGACGCTGCAACCATCACAAATGGGAGTCATCTGCCAAGCGTCGATCACGTGACCACGGCGATACTGCAACGATCGTATGTGTGAAAACGGCCATACGTCCCTTGTTTCGGCACCGTTGCAACTCCGCTCACTAAGAGAGCTGTCACAGGTTGCTAAGCAAGGCAGTTGTTCAGGGGGGGTTGCCCCATTTTACGACCTCTTTCGCCAAGGTTGTTAAACAAATCACCACAGTCCTTAAGCGAACCTGGCTTCCCCCCCACACACACTTTTCTTTGCTTGTTGGAAGCTGACTGCAAAGGTCACACCTGGTGATCACATGACCCTGGGATGCTGCAACCGTTTTTCATCCTTTGGTCATAAGTGTGAGGACCGGCCATAAGTCATTTTTTTTCACACCTACTTTGAACGGTTGCTAAACGAAGGTCTATGGAGATCCTCGGTCTCCATAGGCTGAGACTGAACGGATGCAGAAAAATGGACGTAACTCGAGGACCACCTCCCAGAGGAGCCACTGGGCACACCAGGCCCACAAAGGTGCTGGGGCCTGGATAGCGACAGCCTCCCGGCCGGGCCACCATCCTCTTCCACAGAAAGCTGTGCCAGCCTCTCCCAGCTCCGCAGCGCTTTCAATTCTCCCTGGTGAATTCTCCCAGGTCTTTAATTAAATAAAATTGGAGTTTTTTTTGTTTATCATTCACAATGTGGCAATTAGGAGCAGGAACGTGTAATTAGCGCCAAATTGTGTCTGGGAGAATCCAAAGGCCCAACGAGAGGGGCTGGAAGGGGAGGGCAGAAGCCCACTCCCTCCCCACAGCGCACGGTCAGGGGAAGGGATGGGCAGGGGAGAGGGGAGTGCCCCACCCCTGGGACTTGGCGGGAGGAGGACCAATGGGGGGGGGGAGGAAGGGTTGCTGGGGGCCAGGGCAAGAGAGGGATGGATGGATGGATGGATGGATGGATGGAGCCAAATTAAGGGGAGAAGGGAAGGAGGAAGGGAGAAAAGGGAAGACATCATGGACAGAGGAGATACAGCTACACACACATACCCAGCCATGGTCTTCCAAGCTTCACACACACATCAACCCTGGTCTTCCAAGACTCACAGATGCACTGTCCATGGTCTACAAAGATTCAGACAAGAGTCATCCATGGTCCTCCAAACTTCACGCAAACGTCATAGATGGTCTTCAAAGACTCACACAGGCACCATCCATGGTTTTGCAACACACACACAATCATCAACCGTGGTCATCCAAGGCTCATACACATCAACCGTGGTCATCCAAGGCTCAAACACATCAGCCATGGTCACCCAAGGCTCAAACACATCAATCGTTGTTATCAAATGCTCAAACACATCAACTGTGGTCACCCAAGGCTCAAACACATCAACTGCAGTCACCCAAGGTTCAAACACATCAATCGTGGTCATCCAAGGCTCAAACACATCAACCATGGTCACCTAAGGCTCACACACATCAACCGTGGTCACCTAAGGTTCACACATATCAACCATAGTCACCCAAGACTTAAACATATCAACCATGGTCATCCAAGGTTCAAACACATCAACTGTGATCCTCCAAGGCTCACACACATCAACCATGGTCAACCAAGGCTCATACATTTCAACCACGGTCATTGAAGACTCAATACTTCAACCATGGTCATCCAAGCTAGCCAGGGGTGATGAAGGTTGGAGAGATGCACTCCATTCCGCCTCCAGATCCCAAACCAGATCCCAACCATGCAGTCAATGCTCAACCCAGCTTCACAAGCCCAACTGCTGTGCTGATTTCCTGAACAAAACCTAAGACCAACTTATGAGATGGCCCAACCCAGCCCACGGGCAAAGCCGATAGCCGATTCTCACCAAATCCAGGACCACAACCTGCCCCGCTGAGCCAGCATGGCAACCCACCTGGAGACTTTGCAAGGTCTGCAGGTGAGAAAAGTATTCCCCTACCCAGTGGGCAAGATTTCAACACTCATCCCCTGTCAGCAGGGTTAAAACTGGAATGGAAGAACGCAGAAAGTTGTCTATATTGACTTCAAACATGGCCAGCTCTCGAAACTACAACTCCCAGCATCCCGAGCGTCTGGCTGGCAGGGATTGCTGGGAGTTGTGGTTGAGCAAGACAGGGTCTGTGCCTTTATACCAGGGGTCTCAGAACTTGGCCGCTTTAATACTTGTGGACTTCAACTCCCAGAATTCCTCAGCCAGGCATGCCTCTTTTTTGTTTCTTTTCATACTTCTAAGAGCGGAGAGATTGCAGAGGAAGGGATTATAAGAGAGTAAACAGGCCACAGTGGGTATACTTATCAAAAGGAATGCATTAGTCCCAGGGAATTCTGGGAGTTGAAGTCCACAAGTCTTAAAGCGGCCAAGTTTGAAGACCCTGCTTTACACCAAGGAAGAAAACCTGTGTCTCAACTCCACAACAGTGGTTGTCAAATTTGGCTGCTTTAACATGCGCGGACTTCAATTCCCAGAATTCCTCAGCCAGCCATGCCTCTCTCTTTTTTCCCCTTACTTCCAAGAGCGGAGAGATTGCAGAGGAAGGGATTACAAGAGAGTAAACAGGCCACAATGGGTATACCTATCAGAAGGAATGCATTAGTCCCAGGGAATTCTGGGAGCTGAAGTCCACAAGTCTTAAAGCGGCCAAGTTTGAAGATCCTGCTTTACACCAAGGAAGAAAACCTGTGTCTCAACTCCACAACAGTGGTTGTCAAATTTGGCTGCTTTAACATGCGCGGACTTCAATTCCCAGAATTCCTCAGCCAGCCATGCCTCTCTCTTTTTTCCCCTTACTTCCAAGAGCGGAGAGATTGCAGAGGAAGGGATTACAAGAGAGTAAACAGGCCACAATGGGTATACCTATCAGAAGGAATGCATTAGTCCCAGGGAATTCTGGGAGATGAAGAAGTCCACAAGTCTTAAAGCGGTCCAATTTGAAAACTTAACTTTACCTAATCCCACCAACACCTTACTTTTTTTTTCAGTCTGAGGAATCAGATGGCAATGGGAAGAGCTCTTGCAGCATCTGCATCTTTGTATCACAGCAAACCAACAACACAACTAATAAAGGTGATTCAAAACCATTCATAATACGAGAAAGGGCTCAGAGGGGACTCCTGGGGGGGTGTCCCGCTGAGCTGCAGGGGAGGGGAAAGCGACATCACACACACACACACACGTCATACACATATGTGAGTGGCGAAATTTGCCTTTTTGGAACAATAACGTCACGATTTTCCCTGTGGGCCGATGGTGTCAGCAACAAAACACTCTGCACGTGCACGAGTGATTTATTTTTTTCCTCCCAAGCAAGGCTTTTAAAATACAGAGTATTATTCCCTGCCAGAGGGTAATGATAGTATGGGCAAAAATTTTTGTATATAATACAGACTTAGAAAAGTGGCAAAGTTTGTGGGGAAAGAAACTACAAATTGACAAGGTCAGCTTCACGCAAATAAAACTTCCATAAAATGTTTTATAGATGGCACTTGCCACCAACAAGATTAGCAAAGAGGTTCAAACACAGGTCAGAGAAATGTTGGAACACAAACCAGGTACTTATTATCTATCGCATGTGGTGGATGTGTGTTAAAGCAAGGAGATATTGGACAATAATCCATGCTCGGTTAGAAAAAAATGTTAGAGGAACACCTATAGACTATAAACCTGAATTTTTCTTACTAGGTATAATGCCAGAAAAACTTGAAAAGCAAAGCATATATTTGATTCTACATGTGATAACGGCAGCAAGAACTATACTTGCACAATATTGGAAGAACGAAGAAACACCACCAGTAGAAGAAATAATAATAATAATAATAATAATAAAAACCCGCTAAACTGTGAGGAAATGGACAGACTTTAACGTTGAAAGAAAAAGAAGAAACAGAATATTTTCAAACTTGGGACCTATTTTAATCAATGGTTAGAGAAAAGATTTAAGGATTAGGAATTTAATTTGAATTAGTGAATAAGATAGACAACACACTTTTGTTGAATGATTATTATTGAACTCTGTTAAAAATAAAAAATAAAACTTAAAATACAGAGAGTCCTCGTCTTAAGACACTGCTGAGGCCAGAATTCCCATCGCAAAGCAAGGCAGTTGTTAAGGTTAGCCATGCCCAATTTTATGACCTTTTTTCCCATGGTCCCTAAGCGAAACACTGCAGCTGTTAATTGTATACAGCTAGTCCTCAAACTACGACTGAGCCCCAAGTTTCTGTCAGTAAATGAGACAGTTGTTAAGTGAGGTTTGCCCCATTTTACAACCTTTCTTGCTACGGTCGTTAAGGGAATCTGTGCAGGTTGTTAAGTGGATCTGGCTTCCCCCATTGACTTTGCTTGTCAGGTCGTAAAAGGGGAATCCCACGACCTCGGGACGCTGCGACCGTCATAAATATGAGTCAGTTATCAAGCACCCAGATTTTGATCACAAGGACCGTGGGACAGTCTTTTTTCAGTGCCATTGTAACTTTGAACAAGTCGCTGAACTGAACTGTCGTAAGTTGAGGACTAGCTGCTCGGGTGTTCCTCAGCTCCATAGCACAACAGAATTACGTGGCTAATGAGACAAGTCAACTGTGCCTCGTCGGCAGACCCTTTTTTGCCACAGTTGTTAAGCGAATCGCGGCAGTTGTTAAGCGAAACCGTGCCGTCATTAAGCAAGCAGCGGCAGCCAAAAAAGCCAACACAATCCTGGGTTGCATAAACAGAGGCATAGAATCAAGATCATGGAAGTATTCATACCGCTTCATAAAGCCCTAGTAAGGCCACACCTGGAATACTGCAGCCAGTTTTGGTCACCGTATCACAACAAAGATGTTGAGCGTTTGGAAAAAGTGCAGAGAAGAGCAACTCAGAGGATCCAAGGCCTGGAGACCAAAACATACGAAGAACAGCTGCGGGACTTGGGTCTGGCTATAGAGAAAAGCAGAAATAGGGGGGACACGATAGCAGTCTTCCAGTATCTGAGGGGCTGCCACAAAGAAGAGGGGGTCACGCTATTCTCCAAAGCACCAGAGAGAAGGACGAGAAACAATGGTTGGAAACTGACCAAAGAGAGAAGCAACCTGGAATTAAGGAGAAACTTCCTGACAGCGAGGACAATCAGCCAGTGGAACTGCCTGCCACCAGAAATCATGGGTGCTCCATCACTGGATATTTTTTAACAAGAGACTAGACCAGTGATGGCGAACCTTTTAGAGACCGAGTGCCCAAACTGCAACCCAAAACCCACTTATGTATCGTTGGGTGCCGGATGGGCGTGGCCCATTGGGTGGGTGTGGCCCATTGGGTGGGCGTGGCTCATTGGGTGGGCGTGGCTGCGGTGGTAACGGCAGACTGGCTGGGACTAAAAAGTTCAATCAATCAATTCCAACTTTGCGAGATCTTTTTTTTCCCCGCGAGAAGTTGAAATTGATTGATTGAACCTTTTTTAATTTTTTGCACACGGCGGCGGAGGCCTAAAGCGAAAAGGTTTTATAAAACCCAGCTGAAGGCCTAGGACTGGGATGACGGCACGCGTGACCACAGAGAGGGCTCTGCATGCCACCTGTGGCACGCGTGCCATAGGTTCGTCACCATGGGACTAGACGGTCACTTGTCTGAGATGGTATAGGTTCTCCTGCTTGAGCAGGGGGCTGGACTAGAAGACCTCCAAGGTCCCTTCCAGCTTCTATTCTATTCTATTCTATTCTATTCTATTCTATTCTATTCTATTCTATTCTATATTTTCTATTCTATTCTATTCTATTTCTTATTCTATTCTATATTTTTTTCTATTCTATTCTATTCCGTATTTTATTATTCTATTCTATTTTATTCTATTCTCCATTATTTCTGTTCTATTCTATTGTATTCTAGGCCATCCTGTAATTCTATTCCATTCCATTCCATTCCATTCTATTCTCTATTCTGTTCTATTCTATTCTATTCCTCTATTGACTTTGCTTGCCAGAAGCCAGCTGGGAAAGTCGCCAACGGTGAACCCGGGATCCTGGTTCACCGCAACCATCACCAGATACCAGATGCCAAGCATTTTTTATCACATGACTGTGGGGAATGCTATGACAGTCGTTAGGTGCAAGGATCAACCATACGTCATTTTGTTTCAGCCCTGTTATAACTTTGGGCAGTCGCCAAACGAAAGGTTGCACGTCAAGATCTACCTGCACTTGCCTCTGTGGCCGCTATGGACTAGCACCTTGAAGACTCTGAAAGTCACCTCTCTGCAACGGATGAGAAATTCTGATTTTTCTTTTCCTCGACACAGTTGGCAGCACTGGGTCCTGGCTGGGTTGGCCTGGCACTGCCAGCCAAGTGTGCCAGCCGCTGGCCAAGACACTCAACCCAATCGGCCAGCAGCCCCTGCGGTCAAGGCCCCCGGGGTTGGTTCTCTGCCTGCTTCGACGGAGGCCTAAAAGGTGCCGCGACCTTCTCACAGACCGATTTTCCCACAATAACTGGATCAAGATCAAGGTCAACGCCACAACAAAGTCCAGGGCTAACCCACAGGCCCAAATCTATGCGCGCACACACACACCCCGCCAAATCTGGCTGGAGAGTTAAAATTAAAGAAAGTGAAAATTAAGGAAACCAGGAAGATGGAGAAATTCATGGGGCCTCAGTAGAATAGAATAGAATAGAATAGAATAGAATAGAATAGAATAGAATAGAATAGAATAGAATAGAATAGAATAGAATAGAATAGAATAGAATAGAATAGAATAGAATAGAATAGAATAGAATAGAATAGAATAGAATAGAATAGAATAGAATAGAATAGAAAGGGACCCTGGGGGTCTTCTAGTCCAGCCCCCTACTCAGGCAGGAGAACCTATATCGTCTCAGACAAGTGACCATCTAGCCTCTTCCTAAAAACATCCAGTGATGGAGTACCCACAACTTCTGGTGGCAAGCTGTTCCACTGGTTCATTGTCCTCACTGTCAGGAAGTTTCTCCTGAATTCCAGGTTGCTTCTCTCCTTGATTAATTTGCATCTGTTGTTTCTTGTCCTGCCCTCCGGTACTGTAGGATTTTGTTTCTGTCTTTTGGGATGAGTTAATCTCCCTGGTCAGTTGTTCCTTTAGAGTTCCTTTCTCAGCCTCAGAAACTTTTTTTTAATCCCATTTATATCCCGCCCTTCTCCGAAGACTCAGGGCGGCTTACAATCTAAAAAGCACAAACCAATGTGCTTAGCAATAGCTTTCATTCTATGTATATGCCTGCTTATTAGGGCTTTCGGGGACCCCCCCAAGCGGCATTATTACAAAGTCAGCTTATTGCCCCCAACAATCTGGGTCCTCATCTTACCTACCTCGGAAGGATGGAAGGCCGAGTCAACCTTGAGCCTGGTGGGACTCGAACCTGCGCTAATTGCAGGCAGCTGGTGTTACTTAAGGAGGCATTAGCCCACTGCTCCACCAAGGCTACTTTAAGATGGGTAGACTTCAACTCCCAGAATTCACAGGCCATCATGCTTTTAAGACCGGTGGACTTCAACTCCCAGAATTCCCCAATCATCGTGCTTTAAGATGGGTGGACTTCAACACCCAGCATTCCTCAGTCAGCCTGCTTTAATGCTGGCTGAGGAATGCTGGGAGTTGAAGTCCATAAAGCTTAAACTTGCTAAGCTGAGGGAACCCGGCTTTAGACTCGGGGAAATACAGAACCCTGGGCCTCGTAGGGCATTTATCTGAATTTGGGGGGCTTCCACCACAGTCCCTCTGCTCCCCTTTAGGGTATGAACGGGCATGCCTCCTCCCCTGAAGCTGGACTACAAGTCCCATGGCTTCCCAACCAGAGCTCGAGGGAGAAATCAGGCTGGCTTCTCCCCCTGCCAAATTGACCGAGGTTTCTCCCGGGAAACCAATGCTCCGTTGATGTTGTTTTTTGGAGTCCAGCCAGGACATCAATTTTTAAAAAGCACTGGGGGGGAGGGAGGGGGAGGGGAGAGGACGCCTCTATCGAAATGGCGCCTTGAGAGACAGTCCTGGACTGATGAGCCCAACATTCGTCCAACAAATTTCATCCTGTCGTTACAACATTTCTCACTGCCATTAAGTGAGTCGCTGCCCTTGTTAAGTTTGGCAACCCGGTCGGTAAGCGGATCGGCCGGCAGGAAGCGGAACCGCCTTGCTATTTCATTCGTTCTGCTTTCCTTGCAAGGACGACCCAAAAATCAGGGCCTCTCTTTGGCACCTTGTTCTGAGGGCCGGTCGACTCTGCAAACCATTATCCTGGGCTCACGTATTCCACCACCCATGCTTCATCCACTACAAGGCGGAGGAGAATCCAGGTGTGATGGGTGCGGAAAGCCAGTGCCTTGGAGAAAAAAACTTGATTCAGGGGTCCTTGACATCTAGGCAACCACACACAGCTATGCACACATAACACACACACACACACACGCCCGAGGCACCTGGGGAGTTGTGATTGCAGATTCTAGCCAACAAATTAGGCTTCCGCAGAGGATGGGAAGAAGGAGCACCAGGTGTGTGGAAGTCACGATGACATCACCGCTTGTGATGTCATCATATACAGCAGGATGGGAGGATGTGTCAAGGGTCGGGGGTCTCCCCAATGCACAAAAGTCAACACTGGACACTCCACTAGTCTTCAGATTCATCCTTTATGTGTTGCACACCCGCGTTCTTCAGCCCGGGGAACTGTAAGATGGGTGGACTTCAACACCCAGAATTCCCCAGCCAGCCATGCGTGGTTTTTCCCCCCTCCTACCCTCTAGAGTAGAGAGATTGCAGAGGAAGGGATTGCAAGAGAGTAAGCATGCCATAATGGGCATACCAGGGCTAGGCAACCTTGGCTCTTTCAGGACTCGTGGACTTCAACTCCCAGAATTCCGGAGCCAGGTTGGCTGGCTCAGGAATTCTGGGAGTTGAAGTCCATGAGTCATAAAAGAGCCAAGGTTGCCTAGCCCTGGGGTATACATATCAAAAGGAATGCATTAGTGCCAGGGAATTCTGGGAGTTGAAGTCCACCCATCTTACACGGAATGTAGGCTTACAACCTTGTTGTACAACATTCAAAGTTACAATGGCACGAAGAAAAGTAACTGATGACTGTTTTTCACACTTACAACCGTTATAGCACCTCACGGTCACACCATCAAAATTTGGACACTTGGCAACTGTCTCCTATTTGTGTCCCAGGATCGCGCCATCCCCTTTTGTGACCTTCTGACAAAGCAAAGTCAAGGGGCGGGGGGGGGGGAGAAAGCTGGATACGCTTAACGATGGTGTCCCTCACTTAATAAACTGCAGGGTTTCACTTAACAACCTGGCCAAGGAAGGACAGTCGTAAAAGGGGGCGAAACCCAGTTCATCCATTTCTCCCTTAACAAGAGACGCCTTGGGCTGAATTCCGGCCGTTAAGCCGAGGACCACCCTGTTATTCCTGAACTCCTGACTTGACGACACCCAAGAGGCAGGCGCCCAAATGGACCAGCCATGCGAGTTAGCAGCTGACCTGCTTTACTGAAACACGGTTGTGTGAACCGGGCCGAACCATCCCTGTGGTGGGGACAGCGAAGGAAAAACGTGCCAGGCCAGGGGAAGGGGGCACGGCTTCCGCCCCCCCATCCCTGGGTCTTCCTGCCTCCGTCTCCTGGCCTTGTGGGGAGGGGGGCTTCCACAGGCCGGCTGCCTCTCTGTGCAGCTGGCCGCGAGGGAGGAGGGGGCGCCAGGCGGAAGCAGCGTCCTCAATAGAAAGAGCCTTGCTGGATGCCCGCCAGAGCCGGGGAGCCACCGGCTCTGAAGCGGGCAGAGGGCCAGAGCGGGCGTGAGGAGGCTCGGATCCCGCCACCCTCCACCTGATCCTCGGGGGGGGGGGGGCTGGAGAAACAGGTGGGAGGGGGCTGCCAAGGGAAGGATCCCCTCCCCAAGGCTGCAGCAGAGA